>NW_015759201.1:0-570 GCF_001515625.1 Sinocyclocheilus rhinocerous
AGCTCAATCAGCTTTTCACGAGTGTTAAAGTGTCTGTTTAGTGACTGAAACTGAGACTCACCTGCAGACATGATCACCAAGATCAGAGGAAGAGACGTTACGAGTGACGTCACCATGATTTCTGCAATCATAAAACAATTATGACATTATGAGCATCATCTATACAACATCATGAACTTTATTGTGTTGATAATCAATAGACAGAGATCATAATGACTTCAGATTAATTCACTGCTCATTGAAGGCTTGACGTGCGCTGAGGATGCTTCTCATGTCAGGCCTTGTGTGTCTAAAGAGCTTCACAAAATATTTACATATGTATCTATATCAAATATTGAGCTTCTGGAGTTAATATCAACTCATGACCACATTTTTACAAATAATCTGCTGTAGCCCTATTATTTTACCTAATGTTAAATAAAATGGTCTTACCGCTCTGCAGTGTCAATGTCTGAGTGTCGACGCCCAAATGACTAAAACATCAGCAGCTTAAAGTGTCAAATGGCTACAGTTTTCACACTTGAATATGCAGTTAAAAATATTTGTCTTCCTCTTCCTGGATATGTGTGA
>NW_015759202.1:0-570 GCF_001515625.1 Sinocyclocheilus rhinocerous
AAATGCACCTGCAACCTTTCAAAGGTTAGTAAACAAAGTGATGGCGGATGTACCTAAGTGTAGTGTGTATTTAGACGATCTGGTTGTATATACATCTACCTGGACTGAGCATGTGTCGGTGTTGGCTATGGTGTTTCAACGACTTGCTAATGCTTTAACTTTGAACTTGCCTAAATGTGAGTTCTGCAGGGCTACAGTGACTTATCTAGGTAAGTAAGTGGGGAAAGGCCAAGTTCGTTCTGTGGAGGCAAAGGTTGTTGCCATTAAAGAATTCCCTGCCCCCGCTACTCATCGTGAGTTAAGGAGATTCTTAGGTATGGCAGGGTATTACAGAAGTTTCTGTAAGAATTTCTCCTCCGTTGCGAAACCCTTGACAGATTTACTTAGCCTTGCAAAGGAATTCATTTGGTCAGCTGAAAGTCAGTGTGCTTTTGAAGCCATAAAACATTTATGTAGCTCGCCCGTGTTGTCTGCCCCTAAATTCTCTGTACCTTTCAAACTTGAGGTGGACACAAGAGCAGTTGGAGCAGGTGCTGTGCTGCTGCAGGAAGACAAGGAAGGTATCGACCA
>NW_015759203.1:0-570 GCF_001515625.1 Sinocyclocheilus rhinocerous
AAAAAATTTAATATACACTAATCTCAATACAAGATTTTTTCAGAATTCTTTGAGTAGAAAGTTAAAAAGAAACGGCATTTATTTGAAATATCCTTTGCAACATTATAAATATCTTTATCTTTTGATACATTTAATGTATAAAAATAAATAGTATATAATAGAAGTCTTTTTTTTACAAAGATTAAAAGCAATACATTGTAAGTGCCTATAAGTGCCTCCGTTTGTTCAGTCATTTTGCTATTTAAAGTTGTTTTCCACCCAGTAGAAATTGTTTGTCTGTCTGTCTTTTGTTGTTTCTTTGTTGCCTATAAGTAACGATTAGATTAACTTGCGTAATATTAGCCTGCTAACTATAGCTACCAAATTTTCTCTGCGGAACTGTTTTTTTTTCGTACACAACTACAAAAAGTACAAGTGAGAAATGAGAACAGGCTGACAGGGAACACAAATAAAAAGCAGGAAGCCGGGGAAGGAAATATCTATGGCAATTCATTTTGAAGCAGAACAGTTTTGTGTTGCGCAGACGGCAGCCATTGCACTTGTTTTTCATATTACTTTTCTCATCCTGGA
>NW_015759204.1:0-570 GCF_001515625.1 Sinocyclocheilus rhinocerous
AGCACAACAGTTTCTGAAGGATCATGTGACTCTGAAGGCTGGAGTAATGGCTGCTGAGAATTCAGCCTTTCCATCACTATATAAATTACATCTTAAAATACATTAACAGAAAATTATTTTGTACAAATAGAAATTAATATTCCAAAATTTTCTAATTTGTACTGTAATCAAATTAATGCAGCTGTGGTAATCAAGACACAAAAAAGACATGACAAAAAAAAAAATTTATCTAACATTAAGTTTCTTTACAAACAGAAACCCAGAGTGGAGCTGGAGTGAAGTGACTGTGGAATGTTTTGAGCAGGGACGGGAAGTTGCTGATTTTATTCTGCTCACATACTAGTCACAGATTATTCAATAATCACAAAAAGGGTGTCAGACTGTTAAAACAAACCGATATCTAAAGTTCTAGACATTGACCCTTACCCTCTGACCCTTGCTGTCCCCTCCTGTGTATCCTTTCGATGGATGTCTCAGCTGAGCTTCCAGATTCTTTATTTCCTGCTGGAATTCATCTCTCTCATGCTCCCGCTCCACTGCTTGTTCCTGTACATAAGAGGAAAAAAGGCA
>NW_015759205.1:0-570 GCF_001515625.1 Sinocyclocheilus rhinocerous
TTAATGCCTTGATGACGTAGTTATTTAGAAATGCCACAAATTAACAGCGACAATGTGAACCAAAGTTTCAAAACACTTGTAACTGAAAATACATGTATGATCTGAGAAGAATCGTAGTTAGCGTTATTCAATAATTCAAATACAAACAACTGAAACGTTCTTAGTTTTTAAGCACTTCGAGCTGCACTAAAGCTTACCTTTGACCTTGCGCGGATACTTTTGCCCAGTTGACCCACACACAGAGAAATGAGTTTGTCTATGAGTGTTAATAAGAAATTGACCGCCTCCGTGCCCCTCTCGGTCCCGTTAACCCATGTGATTTGATCTCCTCTGATGCTTCTGCAAACTCCATTGCTTCGTCTGGCCAGCTGCCCGTCGTTGAGAAGCCCACAGTAATGCATGCGCTTGACCTGATCCAGAACCATGTGGCCCGCGATGTCCCCCAGAAAGTGGTCCACGTAAAAGAAGCCTCGGTCCAACAGAGCCGGAGTCACTTGCCCCAAAGCCAAACTCTCCAACTGCGAGTCCAGTGCGTGCTGAAGAAATGGCATTTTGTCTTGAGCTCGTTGC
>NW_015759206.1:0-570 GCF_001515625.1 Sinocyclocheilus rhinocerous
ATATTATTTTAGAATATAAACTTAAAGGAACATATTGATTGAATTTATAGTAACATTTTATGTCAAAGAGAATCTTTTAACAAATAACTGGTATTGTACATAACTACAGTGTAATTCCATGAAAGGTATGAATTCATACGTGCATTTTTCTTGGAAAATGATGGCATATGGTGACCTGGTTTTAGATGGTCTTGCCAAGAAGTTTGGTCTGACACCAGAGCAGTTTGGAGAAAACTTGCGAGACAGTTATCAGAGGCACGAAACTGAGCAGTTTCCTGCAGAGCCTTTGGAACTGGCCAAGGACTACGTGTGCAGGTAATGGATCAATGCAAACTTGAAATTGTTATTTATCAAAAAAAATTCTGTAAGCAAGTCTTTAACCCACGGCTTATTGAATAAAAAGGTAGCATTTTGCATGTTTATTCATAAATCAAATATTTTCATAGTCAATTTAACACCCCGGAGGCTGTTCTGGAAGGTGCTCGCTACATGGTGGCCATGCAGATTGCCCGTGAACCTCTGGTCAGGCACGTGCTCAGACAGACCTTCCAGGAGAGGGCCAAGATTAAC
>NW_015759207.1:0-570 GCF_001515625.1 Sinocyclocheilus rhinocerous
TGTCATCATTTAATATTTTTCTCATAATTATGTTTTTATATTTTGTGACTGTTTATCTCAGAATTATGACTTACTGTATCTCAATTTTGCCTATGTCATAATTACTACTTTTTATGATTAGAATTGATCAAAGTATGATTTTTTTTCTCACGTGGCAGAAACGGGATTACATACTAAGTAAAATTAATTAAATATATTAATTCAAAAGATTAGTACCTGAAATACAAATTAAATCTGCCTAGAAGGATTAAAAATCCCTCTACACAGCAAAATTAAACCATACATGTATATTTTTGTATTCCTTGTAAAATTGTATTCAAGACACCAGAGAGGACACCCGAGCACCGCAATCACATTTAAAAACTACATTATTAATGGCAAATGGCTTATCCTATGAAACGTGTCCTTTTCTCCTGCAGCTAAACTAATATGGAACAACCTATTCATCTTGGCACCAGAGACACAGCAAGCGCGATATTTAATTTCACGTGGTGAATGTAATTACGCGAAGAAATGATACCGTGGCCCGGATTAAATCAGGGAGTTATTGAGAGTGCCTGTAATTTTAAT
>NW_015759208.1:0-570 GCF_001515625.1 Sinocyclocheilus rhinocerous
TTTTTTTTTAAAGTAGCTAAAGCTGTGAAATCTGCACCACTAGCATCAAGGAAATGTTAAAATACTGTTGTTAAACAATCTGACTGAACAAACAGAGAGTCCTGCCCAAGACTTGTCACAGAGAGAGCTGCAGTGATGACTTATTTCTGTAGGCCAATCTGGAAAGTTTGGAACCCCATAGGATTTTTCCACTGGCTTTTGTACTGATGGTTACTCAAAGTTTTGGGATTTTTACAGAAAATAAGATCTGTGACCAAAAAGTTCATATTCACAAATGAACACAACTTTTGAAGCCTAAATACAGTCACCAGAAGTAAAAAGCTAAATGTAGCCTATAAACTAACTACACCATGGTTGCATGACTTCAACGTCACAAATGTCCTTCTTTCAGTATTTATTTAAAATATTTTTTCCCTGAAAGTTTGAGAATAGTTTGAAAGACCATGATTATAAAACCCAGTGAGGCTGCGAAAGCAGACATGTGAGAAGATGAGTTTACCTGTTCGGCGTGATATTTAACTTCTATAGTCCCATTTAGCCACTTGTTAGCAACCGCCTTTTTCAAGACAA
>NW_015759209.1:0-570 GCF_001515625.1 Sinocyclocheilus rhinocerous
TACTTATGACTGCTTTTGTGCTCCAGGGTCACACACACACACACAGAGAGATATATGTGTACAGCAACTGTCTGGTGTGTGCAGAGCTGTACCTGTAGTAAGACATGGGTCGGGGGGGTGCGTCCGGTCTCTCCTGATCCAGCTCTCGAAACACCACCTCGGGCAGCTTGACCGGCGGGTTCATGTGATGGTGCGAGCTGCTGTCTTTCTTTTTGTCTTTGCTCTTGTGCTTTCCGGTTTTCTGCGGCCCCTTCTCCCCATTGGCTGCAGAACTGTCCAACCTGTCCTTGCCGATTCCCCCGGCCTCACCGTTACACGCCGCCGAGCCCGTCCCTGTCGACGTGGGGTCCTCCGCGCCGCTGTCCTCCTCCGAAAGCACGTCCAGGTTCTCGAAGATGCTGATGCGGTGGACTCGGCCGCGGATCTCCAGCTCCACCATGCGCTGGGCTTCGGCGTAGGTCATGCTCTCTCTGACGGGCGAGTGTGAGTGCTCTGAGCGTTCGGCGGGGCTGCCCGGTGTAGCCCCCGGCCCCGTGACCCCTGACCCCGTGCTGGAGTCGGGGCCCTCGC
>NW_015759210.1:0-570 GCF_001515625.1 Sinocyclocheilus rhinocerous
GAACACCAGTCTGCTGGGAGTCTCAGGAACACCCGGGTTGAAGCGTGAGTCTGAGGGCACGAGCAGTGCAGACGATAAAATGTCAAACCACAGAACAGACATTTAATTTTGCAGCCACAAATTGTTTTATTGGTTCAGCACTGGGGAAACAGCAGGGAATTGGCTGAGGTGTGTCAGTCTGTAAGTAAGTAAAAGCAAAGATGCTTCAAACTGAACTACATTTTGATTCACTGATTTATTTGATTCCCTGAACTGCATTTTGTCTTTTTTAAATATAGAACACCAAATTTATTTTAAAATATGTAAGTTGCATTTATTGTAAATGCATCTTTTTAATATTATTATGATTAATAAATAAGTTCAAAGCTGTCTGAAATGTTTGGTTCCTAAATAAATATTGTTTTATTTTATTTTATTTAAATATATAGTACACCTACTAAAAGATCTGCGCTTAACTACTTTACATTATGAAAGGAAGTCACGGTTTCAAAGTACCCTCTCCTGACGCACTGCTGGTTGTTTCCAGGTTCACTCACCCTGAAGAACACTATCCAGGTTCTGCAGTGCATC
>NW_015759211.1:0-570 GCF_001515625.1 Sinocyclocheilus rhinocerous
GGAGTTTTCTTTTACCACACAGCATGTTCAAAAGTCATTCCGCCACAAAAACTGAATTACAGCACCCACATACTCCCGAACAGGGAAAACCAAAGGCAAGAATCATGAGTAAAAGTGAATGAGGAGAGGAAAAATTACAGTTGAATTAATAGTTTGACACATACACGCAAAATACGCAACAAGGGATTGCACTTAACACCGTCCTGTCCGGGGTATGTCAGTGCTCTCAAAAAAGAGGCAGCAGGCAGTCAATGTTTGATTATAAATCCTTCATCCAAAGTGTGTCCTCAAATTAGGAAGAAAAAAAAAATCAAGACGCCTTCATTTCTTATCCGGACCCTCCTTTTGGCAGTGCAGATGTTTGTCTGGAGTTCTCCGTATTGATGTGATCTTAGAGGTACCGGAGTTAGGACTGGAATCGCTTCCTCCCACAGAAACAGTGCTTTGGCCCAGCCCGACCCCTGGACCTGCTCCAGTCCCGGTTGTAGACCCTGCCCCCAGCAGGTTGGCTGACTGCAGCACTGCCTCCGAATGTTCCCTGGCCTTCATCCGCAGGGCTGCGACACTGGC
>NW_015759212.1:0-570 GCF_001515625.1 Sinocyclocheilus rhinocerous
TCGGTATCGGCCCCAAAAAACCCATATCGGTCGGGCTCTACTCTAAACTCTTAGGGAAAAAAGCACAAAGCTGTCACTGTGGTGGAACTCTATGTACAAAAGCCAAAAGGTAGTCTTTCTACCTTATATTCCCCTAAATCGTAAATATCAGTAAAAGCACGTATCAGTAGCTTTTGAAATTGTACCACCTCATTACAGTTGTGTACCTTTTTTTCTGAGTGTGTAGACTTTGAACACCCAGAAGACGTTAGCAACTGCATAGCAACACCCTGGGAACCGCCCACAACACTCTGGCTCTAAGGAGGCAAGATTTGCACAGGAAAGCACCACTCATATTTTTTCAAAAATGTCAAGTGTAGATGATTTCTGATAAGTGCCTTGCTGAACTATGCATGAACAGTGAGTGTGCCTTGATCAAACCTGTGTGCCTATAGACTCTAAGAATGTTCCAACAACCAATGGAACAGCACAAAATAACCTCACCAAGACCTTGGACTTCACATTTGTTAATGATTCAGTGAAGGTCTCTGAGGACAGCAAGCGTTATAACAGAACCATTTCCTGCTGAGC
>NW_015759213.1:0-570 GCF_001515625.1 Sinocyclocheilus rhinocerous
CATCTTGAGACAAAACAAAGACACTGATATATTTTAAGATCAGTCTGCAAATTTCTTTCAGTTTAAACCGCTCAGACTTACATTTTAGTCTGGGACTAGGCATAAGCCTGGTCTGTGAAACCGGGGGATAGTGTATTTAATTATTTACTATTTAATTCTAAATTCATTTCAAGTATTTGACTTAAGTAAAAGACATGCTGCGTGTTTTTATGTGGATAAAATAATGTACCTTCACAAGGGAAAACTGCCCATGAAAATAAATTCAAACGTAATTTCTTACACGGGTGTATATACAGTACTATTTAAAAAGTCTCTTATGCTCACCAATGCATTAAGCTGATGAAAACTACAATAAAACAAGGAATATTGTGAAATATTATTACAATTTAACGAAATGTTTTCTATTTTTATGTATTTTAAAATATAACTTAATCCTGTGATGATAAAGCTTAATTTTCAAATTAAGCCTTAAACTTTTGAATGGTAGATTACATAATATATAGTTTTATTTATATATATATATAAATAAAATATAGTTATAGTATATAGTATGTGTGTTTATGTGGTAAA
>NW_015759214.1:0-570 GCF_001515625.1 Sinocyclocheilus rhinocerous
GGTGCAATATCGCTGGCAAAAAAGGTACAATATCTATTGTCAATAGTGTAGAGGTGCACAAAACACAGCTCACACTTCAAATGAAGTAGCTTTCTCTTGGTCATCGTAGTGAATTTCAATGACCATCTTGAACCTGTTGCAAAATCTGCATAGAGAAATTATTTGCACTCACATTAAATTCCATAGCATGCAAATTCCTACTGAAATGACTGGATTTCATCCATGAAATTTCTCAGAACAATGAAAAATTCAAACATTTTCATAACCATATTCTGCCTGACAATTGGCCACTTATTGTAGCCACTTACATGGCTGTGTGAGTCTATGGGAGTTGTGAGTGAGGTGTAAATGAAGCACTCAGATATGAAATTAGGCATCTGGAATACCTGTATACCGAAGCCAGGTCCAGGAACAAAACTCATGAGCCCCAGTTGAGGGTTAAGGTTTCGTGGGATGCTCCAGGTGAACCCGTCATCCAGACTCTGCACCATCATTGTGTTGGAGGGCTTGCAGTGATAACGGTGAAAACACAACGAGTAGATGAGTATCACAGCACCAGTCTCTTCATCC
>NW_015759215.1:0-570 GCF_001515625.1 Sinocyclocheilus rhinocerous
ACACCCAGTCGCACTGAGAACGGCAGGCAGAAATGGTGCACGAGTTTCCCTCTCGAGCGGATACTAAACAACACAACAGCTCTGGAGGACTCAAAGAGTTTGCTCTGTAAAGCCAGCAAACTGTTCGCAGAGCTCTGGGATTTTGGCCCGGTCAATAGAGCTGGCAGCGGCAGCATTCAGACTGAAAGCGGCTCACAGGGGCCTGTGTCGGCCTCCCGCGGCCCACAACTCACCACTGTAGAAGCGGATCATGCAGCTGAGGTCTGAGTTGGCGGCTTCCTGCTGGACACGGAGCGGGTCTTCATAGCCCATAGCAGTCAGGTAGTCATAGACCATCTGAAGAGGACGCTCGGAGGGGTCCAGCCTCCTACCAACAGAAAGAGACCGGAGTCAGAGCTGAGAACAAACCGAAATACAGCGTTCTAAAACCTAAACAAATGACACTTCAGATACTGATGTCATACATAACCAGGGATCAGATTCACAAAACATTCTAAAGGTATAGTTCACTCAAAAATGAAATTTGCTGAAAATGTACTCTCCCTCAGGTCATCCAAGATGTAGATGAGT
>NW_015759216.1:0-570 GCF_001515625.1 Sinocyclocheilus rhinocerous
TTAGCTTTTAAAACAAGCAATTTATATTTCTCATTTCCAGTGCTGTAACATATAGAGGGAAATTAATAAGTGTTTTGAAACCCAGAAAAGAGGCAATACCTGTTTGTGGACCTCATCTCAACAGTCTAGCAGCTAAAGGTGCAAACCACTGCACTTTCATACTTGACTTTAATGTATAGTATTATCAGGGGATAGCAGTACCAACCCCATAAGCTATTATCGCCAGTATCAACTCCACAGGCCATTATCACCCATCACTCTGCTCTTTCTGAGGAATACATGTTTTTAACATTTATATATAACAAAAATATGGTTGGAATGTGAAATGTGTGAAACAGTTCTCTTGGTTGTAAGCCAAAATACACTATGGGACCATTCAACTAACTTTTGAAGATATTTAATATAAGGTTCAATAGCATAATTCTTTTTGTCCGGATATATTAATTTCTGCAAAAATACATGGACTTGCCTTTTGATGAGTATGTAGGATCGTTATTGTTAACTAAAACTAAAGGCATTTAATTGAAATAAAGCTGAAATAAAATAAAATATAAATATTGGATGAAAAAC
>NW_015759217.1:0-571 GCF_001515625.1 Sinocyclocheilus rhinocerous
AAAAATATAAAAATAAAATCGAATTCCAATATATGAACAAAAACCATAATGGCATACCAGTAATACTAAAATAACAGAATTACTAAAACTTTAACTAAAATTAAAATAAAAACAAAATGTAAAAATAAAATCTAATTTATAATATTAACAAAAACTATAACGGTATATCAGTGATGTTAAAGTAACACTGGAGGTGGTTGGATAAATAAAAGAGACTGGCATCATTTTGGTAAAAGAATAAAAAGACAATTTCTCCTTGGAATTAACTATGCATTTATGCATTATGAAATATGCTTAATAAAACCAGGAACAGAGAGTTGCTTCCATATATAAAAAGACAGAGGAAAATGGACAGAATATCTCCTCCTGCTTACATTTTAATGTCTAAAATACGTTTTTGTTTGTTTGCATTCTGCTCTCATAAATGTACATGTGACCTGTAGTCTTAAAAACAGATTTTACTGTCTCTGCAAGGTGCAAAGGTGTCGAACTCACCTGTGCGAAGTACAGATTCATGAGGCTGAGCGTGAAGAACTGCAGGCAGACTGGGAAACAGTAGAGCAGCCAGAAA
>NW_015759218.1:0-570 GCF_001515625.1 Sinocyclocheilus rhinocerous
GTCTCCCCTGTTCCCTCGCTTGATTCCTCCCGCCCCTCTCTCTTAAAGAGCCCCATAACAAAACATAATATTTACATCACATCTCCCCTTCTAACAACACTTAAAACAGTAAGCCAATAACATGACTATTAGTTAACCCCCCCACCCAAATTACTTTTGAACTCAGCATTTCCATAATCGCTAATAACTGAACTGGTGGTTTATCTTTATCTTTCCCTTTTTTTTTCTGTAACATTTAACTTTTTTCCCCCTATAACTCACTGTATGTGAAACCCACATTAGCTCTCTGCATTTTAAAAGTCTAGTCTCTTTGGTTGGATCACAATCCTTCATGGTAGTGTTTTGTATACCATGGGAGTTTTGACTGTTTGAGCTGTTGGAGATTACGGGGAGCACTCTTCCTCTTCTGTTTGATCACCAGTTTTTGGGAAACATTCAGCACATGGTTCGGTGTTCAGCATAGGAACAAGATAACGTCTGTTCCTTCTGATGGTGCCTTGAGGGCTTTTCACCAAGTATGAACGAGGTGCTGAATGGGACGCTACCACAGTACCCTCAGTCTTAAGCCCT
>NW_015759219.1:0-571 GCF_001515625.1 Sinocyclocheilus rhinocerous
ATGTTATTTGCAGAGAAAGCTATGCATGAGGGTGTTTCTGATTCTGTGTGTTCTTACGAGAAGCTGGGCCGTAATTATGGAATAAGCAATTCGGCGTGATAGTCCCACTGTGCGATCTTCTGAGTGAGCATAGCAGGAGATACGAAGACACCTGTGTCCCAGCAGGGACTGGACCTCCTCTTCTCTCATGTCCTCTCTTCCGAAATGACATGAAAACATCCCGATAAATCTGTTTTATACATATATGTAATGATTAACTATCAGCGGCTCCACTATCTGCAGCCAGAGAGGCCTTAAAAAGCGAAGCATATTGGCTGCGCTCCGTGCCAAGGCGCATCCCTCTCCCCCTTCTCCCCCTTCCGGGCCTCTGATGCCGGGCTCGCTGGTAGTGCTCTTTCCCTGCAGGGGGCCCCAGAGCCGGGCTTGTCCTGACACCACAAACATATGTAAGGACACCTGAGCTACGGCCTCCAGCCTCCCGCCACCAAGGGTTAATTTTCCACCCAGCCGTGCGGCAGCCAGACTTGGCCAAGTTTCCTGTCGCCCACAGTGCACCACAAGCTGTGTTTGG
>NW_015759220.1:0-571 GCF_001515625.1 Sinocyclocheilus rhinocerous
TAGTTGTCAAAATTAATGTACAGCTAGTGTTTTATAAAGGATGCTCACTTGTTTTGGATAAGTTTTTGAGGATCAGTGGTGTTTATACATATGGGCATCAGACGCAAAAGACATGATTGCTTTTTCTGACATAGGAATTGTTCACTGATGATGATGACATCGCGCCGCCTTCAGATCACTGAGTTTCCATGCATTCAGAATGTTTTTACTTTTCATTTGTATTTTGGTGTGTTTAGCGATTCTGAATGGATCCGTATAGTAGCAGTATTATGCAGTCCTTTGGCATCTCCCTGTGGTCTTGTTTGGTACGGCTGACTTGTGCTTATTTGTTAAAGTCACTGTATAATTGAGTTTTACATACTTTTAGGTACTTTTAAGTTGTTGAGCGTGTAGGACTCGATAGTACAATCCCTTAGAATAATCGGCACTTTGTTGATATCTTGAGTGGAGAGTAGAGGTAATCACTTCATTGATAGGCCCATGACACCTCCAAAGGGCTCAACAGCAACACCTGGCGTCCCAGGTACGCTCCCCTCTGCTTTTACCCCTCTAGGTCATTTTGCAGCCCATT
>NW_015759221.1:0-571 GCF_001515625.1 Sinocyclocheilus rhinocerous
TAAACAATGAGCAATACATTGGAACAGTATTTATTAATCTTTGTTAACATTAGTTAATGAAAATACAACTATTCTTTGTTAGTTCATGTTAGCTTGGGTCACAAATGATATCAACAGATACAAATTTTGATTTTAATAATGTATTAGTAAATGTTGAGATTATTAAAAGCTTTAGAAATAGTTTCATTGTTAGTTAATGTTAACCAATGTAGTTAACTAATGTTGATTAAACAACTTGGAACTTTATTGAAGTGTTACCATTTGCATAAAATAATGTACATGTTGCATGGTGTTACACTATTACTATGCAAAGATACATTTTTCATACAGTAAATATTTCAGATGAACTCTTTATTGATTATCTCTAAATAAACATGAATAAATGAGACACGCTTTAACAAAACACATGATTTCAATGACCAAATAATGCAACGCATAATAAATATTAATCAATATAAGTACACGCCGGAAATTGTATAATTTGAAAGGCAGGAAGACCACAGTCACTTAGGACAATTCTGTATTATTAGATGTGTTTAATAACGTAAAACACACAATGAAAGCAGAAGAC
>NW_015759222.1:0-570 GCF_001515625.1 Sinocyclocheilus rhinocerous
AAAAAATGACTTCTGTCTTAGCCACTGAGGGAAAAATACTATGGAAGTCGATGACTACCAGCAACTGATTGGTTATGAGCATTCTTCAAAATATCTTCTTTTGTGTTTGGAATAACACGAGGGCAAGTAAATGATGACAGAATTGTTATTTTGGGGGAACTATCCTCTATTTACACTGAAAGACAAGCTTTGATTTCGAAACAACCCATTACTTTGGACTTGCTCACACTGGCAACATAGCCAACACACGTTCACTCTGGCATGACAGTTTGATGTTGTTGTTTTAATTTCATGGTTCCATTTCAAGTGAGTGTCGAAATATTGCATCATGAAGCAAATCAAGTGAGCTCCATTGTCTGCAATCCTATTGGTAGTTGATCTGCTGCTCATTTGCATAGATAAACTGTTCAGATTTGTATCCAGTGGTTGTTTTTGCTAATGTTGCCTCAATTTGCTGACGTTGACAATATATGACCTCCAGCCACTACAAATCACAGTCAGTGTGAATGTCCCTTTATACATCCCTTAGATGTATAAAGGGACAGATAAAAGCCTGACAGATAAAAGCCT
>NW_015759223.1:0-571 GCF_001515625.1 Sinocyclocheilus rhinocerous
TTATTATTATTATTATTATTATTGTGAGAATTGAGCATTGTACAAACAATAGTACATAAGGGGGAAACAATCTTAAACAATGGATCCTACACTCTCAGAAAAAAAGTAGGCTTACAAAGTTGTCACTAGGGCGGTACCCATAAAGTACAAATGATAAAATGCATCTTTGTACCTTTGTACCTCCAAATGGTGCATATTAGTACCTTAAAGCCAATTTTAGTACGTTAAAAGTGCGTACTAGTTGCTTTTGAAAGGGTACCACTCTAGTGACAGGTTTGTACTCTTCTGAGAGCTATTGCTTTCAAGTTTTATTTTTAAAAATTGTTTCCAAATATCTCCCTGTTGCAAGATTTTCAAAAGATGTTGAACTGTGGCTTATCTACACTTAAGTGAGAGAGGCCGCCCGCAGTCAAGAATTCGTCTTTTGATAACGGGCCATTTCAAAGATAGCCTAACACACATATTCTCAGCAAGGCGTGGCAAGAATTATACAATGTTTAATTCACAAATAAGTACATTTGGAATATGACAAAATCAACCAATTCATATTACACAAAATACAAGAAAAGAA
>NW_015759224.1:0-571 GCF_001515625.1 Sinocyclocheilus rhinocerous
TACGCTTGCAGACTTGCCTAAAACAGGTCTTTTGTTTTTATGTTAAATGTGCTGGAAAAGGGAACAGGAATTAGATATGTCAAAAAAAAAAGAGAACAAATAGATCTTTCTCTCTTTCAGGGAGTCCCCTTCCTCGGCCAATGGTGCAGAAGAGATGGTTTGTGGCAGTGAGGTTAGTGGATGAACGTGTGTGTTTTGGGGAGCCAGTTTTTCTCTCCATCACTTACACACACACTGTCTCAATTGTTAATCATTTTTAATTGCCCCTGCAGGGTGCACAATCTGACATATTAGCTCATTCGGGTGGCATAACTACTCCATTATGTTAATTATAGCAGCTGATAAAAATAAAAAACCTGTTTCAGGTACTTTTCATTTGTGAGCACATCCATCATTGGTATGTTCTTGATTTCTCTCTCTCGTTTCTATTCTGTTGTAGATTCATGCTGATTCACATGTGACTTGTCCACCAGCACCAGATGTGCATGATGGTAAACTCCATATTCAACATATCAGTGTCTTTCCTAATATATTAGTGATCCAACCCAAATAAGCATTTTGAATCCCACAA
>NW_015759225.1:0-571 GCF_001515625.1 Sinocyclocheilus rhinocerous
ACTAAACATGTATGTCTCTTTGTCCTAATATTAGAGAACAGTTAGAGTGGTCACCACACTTCACCCCCTTCTGTATTAATGCCATGGGTAAGGGTTAAACACCGGAATAAGGAGGCCTACTGTTGCTGGCTAACATGCCCAGTTGGAGTTTCTGTGACCTGGGGTGCAAATCTGTCTTAACTAGGTCCTCTCCAGAGAGCCAGAGATGCAGGCTGGCAGATCCATCATTATGGGGGGGTTGTGTGTCTGTCCACAGTGCAGGTCATGTTTAAAAATAAAAACCTTAGTGACCAGAATGTAAAGAGACAAATAGAAATGAAATGAAGAACAGAAGTAAGGAAAATTCTTTTGGATGCTATACCTTATACATTATTACTATTTCATAATTCTTTTATTGTTTACAAATCTATAATAGGCTATTTAATAGCAAGTCCTCATTGTGACAACTTACCCTGAATAGTGTGACTATACTGGAGCATGTTGGACAGGGTTGTGTGACATTCAAAACTGAGTTGAGAATTCAAAATGTCAATTCTAAACGTAAATTCCAATTCAATTCCTTACATTAAAT
>NW_015759226.1:0-569 GCF_001515625.1 Sinocyclocheilus rhinocerous
TCTGCATCAAACAACCTCCTTCTATTCAGTCTGGATGAAAAGGCAGAGGCAGGAGACGTGTGAAAGTAAACACGAACCTTGGAAGCTTTGTTAAACAGTGAAGGTCCAATGGTACACAAATCCAAAAATAAACACCTCAGTTTGGCCATCAATCACTGTGATGAGAAGATTCAACATGTATGCCACTTCCTGAGGTGAATCCTGAATGCAAAGTTCAGTCTGCACGGTTGGATCAGTTCTCCACCATATATAATAAATATACAGTATATACTGTATGTGCATTCAATTGATCAAAAGTGACAGTAAGGACTTTTACATTACTTAAAAATAGGAAATTAAAATCTGTTTATCAAAGAATCCTGGAAAATACATCACAATTTCCACAAAAATTAAGCAGCAGAACTGTTTTATTATAAATAACTATTTTATATTAACATTGCTAATAATGAGAATTTTTTCTTTAGCAGCAAATAAGCATGCTTTGATTTGCTGATGATTTCTGAAGGATTACGTGACACTGAAACCAGGAGTAATGATGCTGAAAATTCAGCTTTGCATCACAGAAATAA
>NW_015759227.1:0-571 GCF_001515625.1 Sinocyclocheilus rhinocerous
ACAATCCAATCAGCACTTAATTTTTTTCTTTATATTACAGCTTATGTTTTGTGTGGATATCCGTTTAGTAATTGACAAAAAAAAATAAATAAATAAAATAAATAAATAGAATAGAATTGAATCATATAAGCATGTTTTTCTTGACTTTGTCAGGTTTTTATAATAATAGTTATCAGTGTTGTACATGTCAACACATTCAATCCCTAATAAAGGCATCTACGCTAGAGTTTACATGAGAGAACAATGCAAATCCTTTGACTTTGATGTGAATGGTGCATTATAATGGGTTTCTGAAAGTGACACTTCATCATGAAACCAAAGCATCCACTGACTAATGAAAGGTCCTGTTGTACTTTCAGAAATCCATTTCAGATAACTACTTGATTGCAAATTAAAATGGCTCTTTTCACAACCTCTAAAAAAACAATCTTGTGCATTGCTGTCTGTCAAATGCTCTGTCAGTTTCTCCAAGTGTGTAGATGGCCGAAGCCTAAAAGTAGGGATGCACCGATACCGATACTAGTATCGTATCGGGCCCGATACTGAGCTCCTGTACTCGTACTCGTACTCG
>NW_015759228.1:0-565 GCF_001515625.1 Sinocyclocheilus rhinocerous
AGGTACCAGTTGACCCAGGGCGTTTGGGGTCCTCCGCTAGCAGTGGGCTGGGGGCTCCAGATAATTTCGGTCAGCCCCTCGAAAACGAGTTAGCCCAATTGCCAGAAAGTTTGTCCGATGGTGAGATAGTAGCGCGACGGTCTAGGCGAGCTACAGCTGGTCAACATTCCAATATCCACCATCTCCCACACTGACCGTCTGCAGGAGATTCTGCTGTTTTCTGCCGGATGCAACTCTCAATACTGGCACATTTGTGTTCCTCAGACAGCGGCTCCCAGGAGCCTCACTGGCGTCTGTAGGGTTTCAAAGCACTTTCCGACAGCGTCCGGATGAGCAGCGCTGCAGCGGCTGATCACTGTCACCAATTTGTACATAGCCATGAGGGCCATGCAGGGGACAGACACACGGCCGTAATGAGCCTCACAGGAGAACAGCCTCCTGTCCGCACACACACACACACTAACACACACACTCACACACACTAACACTCACACACACTAACACTCACACTCACACACACTAACACTCACACTCACACACACACACACACACACACACACACACA
>NW_015759229.1:0-568 GCF_001515625.1 Sinocyclocheilus rhinocerous
GCGCAGCACCTCTGGGGCCAGATACGCTGGTGTGCCCACCACTGAGCGCCGAAAAGATTTTTCCCCGATGATCCGAGCAAACCCAAAGTCACACAATTTTACCTGAAACAAGAGAGTGATCTCATTGAGCAAGTGGTCTAATTTGCTCAGGTTTTGTCACAGGAACTCTCAAGTATTTACTTGAAGGCTAAATTATTTAGCTGTTCTCTTTTCGTCAACTCAAACCCCTAGTTTGGGAAACCCGGTGCTTATTATATGGTGATTTTTTTTAAGGGTAATGTGTTTTATTCACTGTTGTTTACCTGAGGAAACGGCTCCGCAGATGCCAACAGCACATTTTCTGGCTTCAGGTCACAGTGAACGATGTTCTTGAAATGGAGATGTCGCAAAGCCACAAGGATCTATGACAGCAAAGCAGTCACTTAATTGCATGCAGGTATCAGCTGGATGGTCTGTCAAAAGCTTTATCTGGCCATAAATATAATATGACTGACTGACTGACAGACAGACAGACAGAAATATCGATAGATAGATAGATAGATAGATAGATAGATAGACAGACTGATAG
>NW_015759230.1:0-571 GCF_001515625.1 Sinocyclocheilus rhinocerous
GGGTAGCTTTGCTCTGGGCCGTCCCTGGAAGAGGAAACACGCATTTGAAATTACATTACAACCTGTGATCCTGCCATTAAACGGCATTATAATGCCTCGGAATTCCGAGTGGTTTGAGAAAATTGATTTACTTCCAAATTTACAGTGAGATTGTGCTGACTTTTGAATAAAAGCATTACATTACAGACCAGCTTGAACGCAAACAGCAAAAATGATGACTTAACAGACTAGTCCGCTTGTTTAATGGCTTTTGAAGATTAATGGACAATATTACTGGGAAAGCGCCGGAGATGCATATTTCCACATTTTTTAATCAACTCTTGTTTCAGATTATTCAGTGGGAATTATGACATTCGGCTCTGCGCTTTGTGATTATTACAAAATACCTACGATTCAATGAAACAAGATTTCCATTCAGTTATTTCAGTAACTTTAGTAAAACAAATGAAGGTGTTTCAAATAAAGAAATTGGGTCAAGAACATGTTGAGCCATCTTTCAAAAGTGCAAAAGTATTTCAATTAGTATTTATAAATCACATATTCTGCATGACCATATTCTACATCCCTAATC
>NW_015759231.1:0-571 GCF_001515625.1 Sinocyclocheilus rhinocerous
ACTATGATACTTGAGTACTTGGAATTTCACATGAAAAATACAATGAAATCATGTGAAAAATTACAGTTGCCAAGAACATGCAAAGATAACTGAGCCCTTATGTGGCCAAAATGGGGTCAGAGGATAAACAGAGGCTTCCAAATTCACAGACATTACATTGGTGACTGGATAGACATTGTCAAAGAGACGTTTCTTCATTAGAGTGTGTCGAGTCTGATAGCGGCTAGCTTGTCTGCCCTGCTACCAGAACCACTCTCAGGCAACAGAAAGAGACCTATAGGCCCAGCCTTTTTTCTGATTTGCGGAGAAAATCTTCAGATTAAAGCACTACATTCTCATTGGTAACTCAAACCATCAACATAATAAAGCATCAACAAATAATATGGAACTTTGTGAATGACATTCCAGTTCCGCAAATTTTTCTGTGTGGGCTTCGTGATACTCCCTCTAATCATTAGCGTACTGCAGGCAGTGCTCTCTGTCTCTCTCCTCTGTTCCTTTAATGTGCCTCTTTTTTCTTGTCAAGTAATCATTGAAGAACCCGTGCGTCTGACACCGTCTCCAAGGCAAC
>NW_015759232.1:0-571 GCF_001515625.1 Sinocyclocheilus rhinocerous
AGACACTTACTGTCAGTCTAGTGGGCAGATACATTAACAGCAAAAGCCTCTGAGAAAAACTGTCATAGGAGGGATGCTGCAAACATCCGGCAGAATTCAAAGAAACTGAATAATTGTTGTGACCTTTTTCGATCCTGTATATGTGAAAACATGAAAATTATCATTTAAATTAATTATTAATTAATTAAATTATTTTAAACACACACAAACACACGTTTATAATTCAATTTATAATTAAAATAATAATTGTAATTTTTTCAAACACATGTATAAATAAATTTGTATATATATATATATATATAAAAACAAAATATCAATTTATTTTTAGTTTTATTTTATATACACAACATTAACATGAAAAAGCACATAAAATGAAAAAAGTTCTATAAATAAAATATGTATATAATATTCTATATATTCTAATTTACACTGATGTCTAAGAGGAAAAAATGAAGAAAAAAGATGTCAAAACTAATTTTCCTCTTGAGTCTCATTCATCTAGAAAATATCTGAAAATGTATAAAAGATTGAATCTGAAATCTAAATGATTGATAAGGGAGTCAGCCGTCTC
>NW_015759233.1:0-561 GCF_001515625.1 Sinocyclocheilus rhinocerous
ACACACACACACACACACACACACACACACACACACACACGAGAAACTAGTCCTGCACTGTGATAAATGAATTTAAAAAGTATAAATAATAAATATACCATACATTACCTTATAATAATAATAATATTGTATTATAATTTATAATAATGTTGTATAATAATGTAATAACATTTTTTAAAAAGAGAGAAAAAAATAATTAAAACAACAACCTGTAAACAGTGAATAAGCCTGCAGCATGTGCTTCAGTCAGTCACTAGGTGGCGCTGCGACGCTATTATAAAATCACACAGCATGACTCCTGTAATTCAGTTTGTGCAAAAACTTCAACATTGCTCAAATCTGATGTGAATTAAACACAACAAACTCACCTGAAAAAAAACAAACATATAGAAATTAAGCATTTTATATTATAATAGTATATTACATTTAGATTATGTTTCTGTTTCCTTATTTGTAAACTTGAGGTTAACAATAACAATCTACAATCTTAAAGAACATTTAAAAATATAATAATAAAAAATATTATATTAAATTATATTATTATTTAAAAATATAATATAA
>NW_015759234.1:0-570 GCF_001515625.1 Sinocyclocheilus rhinocerous
GTAACCTATTACATTTCCAAAGTAACCTTCCCAACACTGCAAACAGAATATGGAAGTAGCCCAAATCAGAATCGAAAAGATTAGATTCCTTGTGGTTTGTGCTTTGATCTAAGTGACTTATGAGCAAAAATTCTAATGAGCAAAAGGATTTCAGCCTTTTTTTCCCTGCAGTCTGAATGTAGCCATAATGTGTTATAATATGTTACTTAATTACAGTATGAATGTATATAGTTAATATTTAATTAAATAAAAGTAGTGCCCAGCTGGAAAAACAAAAAAGAAATGCTTAAGTCAGCCCAATCTTGGCAAAATATTGTATAGTTTAAGATGTTTGTTCAGCGTGGATATTCTGTGATAACCTTACTTCGTAAATTGTTTTACAGCCTTTAAAGGTGCTGTAAGTCAGAGGTAGCCACTGAATTCCTCTGCTTCTTAAGTTTTTTGGCGGTTGTGCTTTTCCGACACCTGCTGGACTGGAGTGTGGATCAGAAGATTTGGCAGAAAAAATAAAATAAAATAAATAATCCATCCATCCATCAATCTCAACCTTTTATATTCACTCCATCAGAC
>NW_015759235.1:0-571 GCF_001515625.1 Sinocyclocheilus rhinocerous
ATATATATTTATATATATATATATATATTTAATGTTTACAATAACGGTTAATATTTTAAATAAAGAAGCATAACAGCATATTCATTTTTCTGTGCTACTGAGAATCAAGCAGTTTCACTGTTATTTATATTGTGGCAAACAGTGCCTAGTGTAGACAAAAAAGGAGAAAAAAGAATATGTGGCAAAGTGAGCTGCACAGATAGACTTCAGGCTACAAAAAAATGTATTATAGTTTTGTTAAAGTTCAACCATTGCAAGCAGTTAACCCAAAGCAAAGAGAATTAGCACAATGCAAGTGAAAGTAATAAGAGGATTTAAGGTTTCTTGTTCTGAAGGGGAAAAAGTACAGGCACCAGTATGGACATGGAGAAAAGATGACTGCCGTAAAGAAGAAATATCTCCAAAATTGGTGTTTCTTTGGTTTTCAGGAAACATTCCATATTCCAAAGCAGAATAGCAAAGTCATTTTAAAGGAGTCATATCATACTCTTTTTATAAATGTTAATCAAGGACCATAAAACATTTTGTTATAAACAATTTCATTTATAATTTAAAAAAAAAACAACAACAA
>NW_015759236.1:0-571 GCF_001515625.1 Sinocyclocheilus rhinocerous
GACCCCGCCCCCTCCACCGAAGGTTTTAGCATCTGTGGGCTGCCAAACGGAATATGAACCTCTTTTTCCACCGGTACAGGCTTGAACTTGCTCTCTCTGTCTATCTGCTTCTGATCAGAGCTTGCATCTATGTCTTCAGGGTTCCCACAGTCATGGAAAACTTGGAATTAGTAGGGAATTTGTTAAGCCTGGAAAAGTCTAAATGGAAAAGAATAAAAGGAAACCGGTTGTATGTTGGGTTTATGTAGAGTAAAACTTGCTCACAAGCCATAGTGAATCATTCTGAGAGTGGATTCTTTTCTATGAATCTCTTGAACTGGTTCACAATTCAATTTGAATGATTCCTTCGTGAATTTATAGTAAATGTTTATACAGTAAATAAAACTGCTGGAATGGTCATTTTGAAAAAACATTGGTCAGATTGTGTGGGAACCCTCTGCCTTGTTTTTATCCATTCTTTCATGGTTTCTAGCATGTTGCATATGGAGCGCATGCTTTTATGTGTTTGACCTCCAAACAGCGCTCACACTAGGAGTGTCTCAGCATTTATTAAATAGTTTGCTGGTGCCAA
>NW_015759237.1:0-571 GCF_001515625.1 Sinocyclocheilus rhinocerous
CTTTAACACAGTTTTTAACGTGTTTTCATAGTTACTAAGTGATGTGCATCTCTATATCTGTCAAGCAGGATTTATAGACTGCGTCACTGAAACTCTCACCTGGTTTCTTCACTCGCTCAGATCGGATGCGTGTGGACCTGAGGATGACGGTGGGATCTGTAGCCTCGGGCCTGGAACTTTCTAATAAACGATGAGTCAGTGGCATGGGCTCTGGTTTTAGCCACAGGCGCTGCTCTCAAGCTCCAACAAACACTGAGTTCCTCTGAATTCAGATCCCAGAGAAACTCAACGTGTGTTTAATTCGACACTCAGACATCAGATCTGGATCCTTCCTCACATCGATGAATCGAGAGATTTGTCCTTCAGGAATTATGCCATCTCCTTAAATATCACTTGGAACAGCTCCCCATTTCTTTGGAAAATATTCCATAACTAAATAAAGGCAGTTTAGATGATGTGATATGACAAACACTGTCTGATTGATCCAAACACGCAGTCGCTCTCATTCCTCCTGCTCATTCACTGATCTGAGCAGCTTTTAGTCAAACTCTCAAATATCATTGATGGAAAT
>NW_015759238.1:0-571 GCF_001515625.1 Sinocyclocheilus rhinocerous
GCATGTGTCATGGCTCATTGTCTGCCGAGCCCGTAGCCCCTCTCTGGTGCACTCTGTCAGCATGCGGCGTGAATCTCTCAGTCCCATAGCCCCCTACCTCTCTACACCGCGCAGACAGGCTACGTGGCCATGACTGGAGGCCTTGCAGGTTTTTGCGGAATGAGAACAAAGACGGGGTTCAGTGCCACTTTGAGTGCTGTTAACAAGGTGTAGGCCTGTCGGCTCTCCCAGAATGCATGCAGCCAAAGCCTGGTTTGCAGTGATGGAGCGACTGTGTAGTTAGTGTTACTTCTGTCACACACCTGTGAGGCAATTTATCAGAGCAAGCAGTGAAGTTTTTTTTTTGTTTTTTTTAACAAATGCAAATGCAGGTTCAGGGAAAGGCCATGACTGACTGCTCAAGGTGTTTAAAGTAGTCTAATGCACCATTATTTGCTTTCATATACAACTTCTATAACACATTCTGATTTTACATTAGCATACTTATTGACACTGAGATTAAGAAAGCTCTTAGTGGCACTGAGAAATCATAACAGCCTAGAGAATCTGTGGAAAATGAGAACAGACATCA
>NW_015759239.1:0-571 GCF_001515625.1 Sinocyclocheilus rhinocerous
ACTGAGGATCTGTGTGTGCTTACATGTGGTATTGGCAGTGTGTTTACAAGCCTCTGAGAGCTGTATCTTCTCTCTTCTTTATGATACGATCATAATTTTAACGATAAAAATAGCAAAAATGCTATGGTAAAAACCTGTTAATTGGCTACAGTAAGTTTCCTTATAATGTACATTAAAAAAATAATAAATCTCACGGGACAGTAAAATACAGTTAAATTTACAGTTTTTCAGTTTTCCTGTGTGACACACATTTGATGGTCTATCATTGAATTAACTTTCTTCTTATCAGATATGTTATTTAAAAAAAAAATTATATTAGGAATTTTATTACATCTTATGTTGTTAAATGTTGCATGTATTTTTGTGTATTACATTGTGCATCTTATATAAACATACATACATATAATATATATATATATATATGTATGTATATATATTTGACTGTGTTTTTTTTCTTTACCAACAGTGTATTTGGTGGTTGTCAGTGCATTATAAAGATACAAAACATTATTAACATTATATCAGTTACTGAAATATACTTTTTTTTTTTTTACTGTAAATTTAAGTTCAA
>NW_015759240.1:0-571 GCF_001515625.1 Sinocyclocheilus rhinocerous
ATTACTGTAATCCAAAATAATCTGATTTTAAAGACTTTAGCTTGAGAAATATTTAGTATTTCAATTGTAAAATATTCATACACTATGGCAGAATTAGTTGTGCTGCAAATTTACGCTCTAGATGAATGCTCTGCACCTGTAAAGGCATGCGGATTATTAATAGAAGTGATTCTTTATTAAACATCATGGATATTATCATGCGTTGTGCTGAAATGACTGTAATGTGTGTTTCTGGCCTGGGTCACAGTCAGCTTCCTGACAGGTGAGACTGTCTACTCTGAGTTGAATAAATAATGCTGAATTTGAGCCTGTAAACATGATGTCATGAACATGAAGTCATCACGAAATGCACATTTTCTGTAGAATAACAGATTACTTGCGTTATATTCTGAAAGCACAGAGAGTTTCCATCAGCCGTCACAGCAAAGATCCTCACACATTAATGCATCCGACTGATATCTCATAAAATCACGCTCTTGTTTTTGTCCTTCAGAAGCGTTAAGGTTTGCAGATCTCCACAGACGAGATCTTGAATGCTGCTTTCAGGTCGACTCAATTTTTCAAAAGAACA
>NW_015759241.1:0-571 GCF_001515625.1 Sinocyclocheilus rhinocerous
ATTAACGGTCTTTATTCAGGAAACCCACAGACCACACGAGACTCAGCAGAGCGACGAAGCCGAACCTGTACAGTTCTGCAGAAGAGAGACTGAAATACACTCATTCAACTGCAGAGTAGTGCAGCTTTTATATATAATGAAATACTGTACATATGAAACTGTGCATGACAACTCTCAGTGATGTTGGTCAGTAAGAGACGACGCCAAAGCCATGCTTTAAATGTTTCATTTATGTACAATTTGTTAAGGTTCACAGATGCTCTTTATTTATAACCTGTAAATGTTAAAACAGATATTTGTATTGGATATAAAACATGCCGAGTTGGATTTCATGTTCAACTTTATCAGAATCAGAGCAGCTTCATGCTACAGATTAGACATCACTTTAACTCATGTTCTTGATAAATGTGTGAATTGAACATAAACATCATCATTTAGAATATTTGTGTAGATATTATTTCAATTATGTATACTGTATCTCTTTAATTAACACTCTGTTGGTGTGTTTTATTCTCAGATCTCTCTATGATCATCATTATTAGTGTGTGTGTGATTCTGCTGCTGATCGGTG
>NW_015759242.1:0-571 GCF_001515625.1 Sinocyclocheilus rhinocerous
AATATTAAAAGTCGTAATATTTTGAGAATAATGTCAAAATATTTTGAGAATAAAGTAAAATAAAATAAAAAGTAGAGTCTTTGTTTTATATTAAAAGTACCAAAAGCGCAAAGCTTGTTGCTATTATTGGGTGGCTGCACAATACAAATAATAAATGCATTAGAAGACGTGAAATATTATTTCCAAGCATACTGTCCCTGCGAGTATGACAAATGGTAAGATTTCTGATAATAATCCCACATATATTTACACAAAATATTATAATTTTAATCTCGAAAATTCCTACGACTGAATTCTCGTAATTTTGACTTTTATTTTCAAAATATTACGACTTTAATCTCGTAATCTTAGATTTTTTTGATTTATTAACGTGGCACTAAAATGCTGTCGTAGTATTTCATAGGGCCTAAAATTTTTTATTTTTGTTCAACTTTTAATAATTTTTTGTAATAAGTTTCATGATTTTAATTTTGATTAATAAAATTTTAACTACGAAAAAGAATTCAGAAAAAAAATTAAATGGAAAAGATGGAATCCAGAATAATTAAAACAGAAAAAAATGGAATTTGGG
>NW_015759243.1:0-571 GCF_001515625.1 Sinocyclocheilus rhinocerous
CTAGCATGCACACTTCTTCAATACAGTGTAAATAGCACCTCATGCAGTTTTTTTCCTGTTGTTTCTCTAAATGTTTTGTTTTGTTTTGTTTTGTTTTGAGCTGACAGAGTCTAGCATGCAAACTTCTTAAATACAGTGTAAATAGCATCTCATGCAGTTGTTTTTTTATCTATTAAACTTTAAACTTAAACTTTTATTAACTTATTTTCTTTTCTTATTTTCTTTTTTTTATTATTATTTTTTTTTAATATATTTTGCTGACAATGTCTAGCATGCACGCAAACTTCTTAAATACAGTGTAAATAGCACTTCATGCAGTTGTTTTTATTGTTTTTCTAGGTATTTATTTTATTTTATTTTCCAGCATACATGTGATCTCCTTCAATACAGTTTAAATAGCACCTCATGCAGTTGGTTGGGAGAATGGACATGTTTTGACACCCATTCCTCATCACTCTTTTTATGGTGTTTGTGAATTATGCAGTTGCTTTGAGAACACACAACCTGTCGAAAGTCATTTGAGCTTCTCTTGACCGTTTCCACCTGTCTAAAACATTCATAGGCTTCCTTC
>NW_015759244.1:0-571 GCF_001515625.1 Sinocyclocheilus rhinocerous
TGCTTAATCTTCCAAAACGTCAAGCATTTTGCGTAATCTAGATTTAGGACATTTGTGTTTCATTTTGTACAGTAAACACTTGTAGAAGTGTTTGCGTCACCACTCGACGTCCAGAGTCCTGAAGCAAAAGCAGTCGAGAAACGCTGCTCTGAAACAGACATGATCAATGTTTCTCTTAAGTCTTCATACACAGCTGCGTACTTCTGATTCTCCCACTCAAAAAAAAAAAAAGAAAGAAAAAGAGTCTTTAAAATGTTTGGAAAATGGCTAGATGCCCTAGAAATCCATCATGATAAACTGTAAATATTGGCCTGTGACTAATTGGACTAACTTTCACTACGTGACACATTAATTCGTACCAAAGGGTTTGATTGTATGCACAATGTTCGATGTCAACAATAAACTACACTACCTGTCAAAAGTTGGAAATAATTCAAATTTATTGTATAAAGTTTTATAAAGATATCTCTTATGCTCACCAAGGCCGCAATTATTTGATCAAAAATACAGCGAAAACAGGAAAACGGTGAAATATTATCACAATTTAAAATAACTGTTTTCTATTTTAATA
>NW_015759245.1:0-571 GCF_001515625.1 Sinocyclocheilus rhinocerous
CGTAAGTGACAACTGTCACCAGTTACTCATGTTGTTCTAAGCATGCAAGATTTTCTTCAGTTAAAAGATTTTGAGAAATTAGTGTTTTTTGGTCCATACAATGTACATAAGTGAAAGGGAACCAAACATTCTTCAAAATATCTTATTTTGGGTTCCACAGAAGAACAAAAGTCATAGAGGTTTAAAACAATATGAGGGTGAGATGACTAGTAGATGATCTCTTTAAGGCCTCCTGTGTTAATAGTCTCTTTAAGCAGCTGTAAAGCTGTAAGTTTTAAGCCTGTGTAGGCTGAAGGTAAAACTTGCTGAAAAACCTGTGTTTTCATTGTAAATTTTACTCTGTAAATGTCACGTTGCTGCTAGGAAGATGAAGACAAAGACGAAGATTCAATAATAATCAATTTAATGGTAATCCACAGGGCAAAGAAGGTCTCACGCACAGGGTAACAAACACACCATTAAACATTAACAACCGACAACCAAAGGAACTCAGGAGGGAACTTAAATACACAGATGAGAGGAACTAAATGACTTAATTAACAGGACACAGGTGAACAGAATAAACTAATCA
>NW_015759246.1:0-571 GCF_001515625.1 Sinocyclocheilus rhinocerous
AGCCTTTTCTAGGTGTGTGATATTCTAGTGATAACAGAACTCCAAACGTTTCACCATTTGTATCACTCCGCTTGCAATATTTCTCACAGCGAGTGTCGTGGCTGACGCCCAAATCCACCATAGTTTTATAAGTAATACTGTTTTTGTGTCACGGAATGTAGTTTTACAAGTTTTTTAGGCGAGAATGTAGTTGCTTACACTTTGAAAATCTTCTTCGACATTTTTGGAGATGTGAGCTCCAGGGCGTCAGCGGCCTTTCAGCGCTCATGAACCCGCCGAGATCAGCCTCACCTCGGCCAGATCTTCTGGAATTTGCCGCTGCTCTGATGGTTAATTATGAGATATAATTCGTTTTGGGTTAATCTAACGGGCAGTCTTTGGTATCATTAATCTATTATTTTTTCCAGAGCAAATAGTTTTGGCTAAGGGCAAAATCTCACATTATATTTTATGTAACTTTAATGCAGTATATCAGAGCGCTGCATTTGTACTTTTGACTGAATTGCCTGCCTGATAGCACACGTACACGTCTGCATTTACATCTGCAAGACATATTTTTTAGAGTGTTTGC
>NW_015759247.1:0-571 GCF_001515625.1 Sinocyclocheilus rhinocerous
TAAATGTTACGGTATCATCCCTTTTTAACATCAAGCACGTAACACCGTGAACACACACCTGGAGCTGTGGGCAGCCATATTGCTGTGGCGCCCAGGGAGCAGTTGTGGGTTCGGTTCTTGCTCAAGGGTCTCACCTCAGTTGTGGCATTGAAGGTGGAGCACCAGTCGACGAGGGATAGTCCGACAATTTTTCAGAAATGTTGAGCAATGTTGAACTGCACAGCCAATCGCGTCGAAGTGCTATGACATTTCCAGCCAATCAAAAAGCTCGATTCTTAACATTAGTGACATTTGACCAATCAGAGTATAGGGGATGTCGACGGCATGTTTCCGCGTATCACCGCTAGGTGAGCGCTTCTAGCCAGGTGTCAATCAAATTGCCGAACCGTGCCGAAGCTGTACGAAAGAATGACTTAATCTTCAGGGGGCATCTCAGAGGTAAAAAAAGGTCAGTATTTAAGTTCATGACCTACGACACGCATCATTGATCAGCATCATTTTTACGGAAGACAGTGAAACTTGGTTCTAAAACCAAATACAGCGGTATTACGGATGACAACAGGTAAAAAAA
>NW_015759248.1:0-571 GCF_001515625.1 Sinocyclocheilus rhinocerous
GCTTATATTTATGTCACATTCATGATTTGCTATTTGCTAGTCAGTTGCAGATTGTATTAAGGGGAGGGACATTCTCATTCTAGAGCATCTGATTGGACAAAAATTGGTTGTCAATATTGGGTTTAATCTTTCTCTTATTTTCCAAGAAAATATTTATCTGCTAAAAGTTGATTTTGTATATGCTAGATTATATCCTATATATGACCTTAAAACTAAAGGCATGAACTAAAAGCCACAGTATTTTAATTTTTTTTATAAGTCACAAAGTCTCTTTTGCTACTGTGTGTCAATAATGGGCAGCCTTACTGCTAGTTTGAACTCAATACACTGAATATCTTCTGATCTGTTTTTAATCCAGTCTCAGTCCAATTCTTAGCCCAGTTGCTATTTGGCTCCTTTAAACCTGAGATCCCATCTTAAAATGACAACCTGAATCTTCTACTGAGAGAAAAATGTTGATTTTTTATTTTTATTTTTTGGTAGAGCTATGGATGTGAAGCAGTAGCAGTAAAATATTTCATAATGCACGCTTATATGGTATTAGCACTGGGGGCAGATCCAAAAAAAATAG
>NW_015759249.1:0-571 GCF_001515625.1 Sinocyclocheilus rhinocerous
TGCAAATGCATTTAAGGCGCATGCTTTTAAAGATCCTGATGCATACTATAGGCTGAGGTTGCTCAGCTATTCTCGCATTTAGCTGGAGCTGGTTTGGTGTCATTGCATTGGAGCTTTCACTTGGAAACATCTTTTTAATGCACGCAGAAGCAATCACGCAACTCACGTGCTGAATAGCAGTTTTGTCTTTTTGAAAAACGTGCATTTACGGCGCGTGCATGAAAGTGCATGCTATAGATTTGCGCGTGAGGTTGCTTAGTTGTTTTTTCTTTAAAATGCATTGCATTTGAGCTTTCTAGACAAGGAAGGATTATTATAATTCATGCACCACCATAAGACTCACGTGCTGTGCTTCATAGTAAAACGACTTTTTCATGAATAAATCACATAATTCCGTATCGATTGAATGCTTTTAAGTCGCATGCATGCAGACTTAGGTGCAATTTATTATTTTCCTTTGGGTCACAGAAAGAGGTGCATGCTCTCCGAACATTAATATTCCATGCACTTGAATGCTTGTTTCAATATGATGCTCGCGTAACGTTCAGCACCATGGACACGGTCATTGCGC
>NW_015759250.1:0-571 GCF_001515625.1 Sinocyclocheilus rhinocerous
CCGCCCGTTGGGGTCTGTAACCCTGAGACTTGTTCCGAGTATAATAGGCTTGGTCATCGGAATTTACTTTGTTTTCCGGTGAGATTTTGTTGGCTTGCCATAGATAATTCCTCAAGAACATGCGACTCTTAACATTGTTAATGAGACTCACGTGTTTAATAAAAACCCGTGAGTCTGACCTAGTTTGAAATGATATGTATAACTGATTCAGTATCAAAACATAACGTTCTTAAATGGATAAAACCCAACAATTGTTACAAATACAAAAAAGCCAGGACACAAAAGTTTTCTTTTGAAGCAAGTGTAAAACAGAATATTTAATGACACTCTGGTAGAATAGCCTACTTAATTGGCCAGGTTATGCTGAAAACGATAAAAATGAATAAACATACAAACATGCGTTAAATGTAAAATAACCAATACATTCACTTAAATACGTTTTAATTGCTCGTTTTGAAATTAGAGGGCCATTTAAAATACAAATGCATGCAGCAATAATCGATCTTTGGCGGAGATGTAATAATAATAATAATAATAACAATAATAATGTAAACAGTAAAACATTTGTGTT
>NW_015759251.1:0-571 GCF_001515625.1 Sinocyclocheilus rhinocerous
GTTCGGCGCGTCCAACTTCAAACCTCGCGAGGTTTGGAGATATCTGGATTAGAGATGGGACAGGCATTTATTTACATGCATTTAAAGAGTTTGAAGGGTTGTACCCAAAGCAATTCACAAATGGGGAATAGAAGAGCATGAATCATTGCATACATCAAAACCAATCAAAGTGGGCACTTGCCATTGTGAATTTGCATTTTAAACTAATAACGCAGGATACTGGTGAGGATAAGTCAATCCAATAAATCCCAGAAAGCTCAAAAGGAGGCCACTAATAGGGTTTTACTTGCTTAGTTCCCATTTTCTTAAGTTTATTTGCATGTGCCCTGAGCTGCTGTGTTTTTGTTTAAAGCTATGATTTCATCTGAATTTGTGAGTTTCATGTTTGGGACACAAATCTGAGTCACTGGCTAGTGGGTAACTGTGCTGTTGCTCATTGTAGCCCAGAGTAAAATGGCTCAGTTTTTCCTGCCATGTTTGGGGGAAAATGCCTTGTTTTGTACTTCAGGGTTAATCTTCATCTAAATCATTAACATGATTTGACTATGTGTGATATGTATGCCTTTTGGTC
>NW_015759252.1:0-563 GCF_001515625.1 Sinocyclocheilus rhinocerous
CATTTTAATATTGAAATATATAATAAATTATATATTTAATAAATGTAATTATATATTTAATAAATTACATATATATTGAAATTGAAAACAGTTATTTTAATTTGTAAAAATATTTCACAATATTACAGATTTTTACTGTATTTTCTATCAAATAAATACAGCCTTGGTGATTGTAAGAAACATCTTTCAAAAACATTTTAAAAATCACGCCAATGACCCCAAAAACAGACCCCAAGCTTATACTTTAGTGTATATATAATATATAATTTTCATTATATATAATAATTCTTATCATCCTTTTCTCTCCTCACAGGGAGTGTTGGGATATTCTGGTATCTCTTCTGGATTCTAGTTTCCTATGAGAGTCCAGCTGTTCACCCAACCATCTCACCAGAGGAGAGGAAGTACATTGAGGATGCCATCGGGGAAACCGCCGGCCTGGTCAACTCTCTGCAGGTACAAACACAGGCATTCTTTTTCTTTCTTCTTCAATCACTTTTCCACACATCCCCCTCTGTCACACACACACACACACACACACACACACACACAACACAACACAA
>NW_015759253.1:0-571 GCF_001515625.1 Sinocyclocheilus rhinocerous
CGCAACGCCATCGCGAAACTTCACAAACTCCAGTGAGTTTGACGATCCTCAATGTCGCCGAAGGATCTCTGCGTCGCGTCGCGGGTGTTTTGCGTCATATGTGCGTCATGTGGTTTCTTCATATGACAAAAGCCCTGGCCAAAATGAAAATTATAAAGCACTGAAGTCGTTTAATTTGATAAATACATATTCAATTCATATACAATTCTTATAGACGTATTGGAGTTGGTCATTGCATTCATGTTATTTTGTTTTGTGTGTGTTGTCGTATGATTGTATTAACGTTTCAAAAAGAGTAGACTTAAGCTACTGAACAGGTTTCTTCTCCTTGAAGCTTTTTATGTTGTTGGGGAAAAAAACCCGCCTGATGCACGACCGAGACTGGGCAACCTTCGGAAATCGGTCACTTGTCCAAGTAAAAAGTTAGCTACTTGTCCGGAAAGGAAAAAAGGATTGCGCCCTAGAGTTTCTTGATCTTCATATTAAATATAAAGAGGAACCTTTTATTAGTAATAGTGGGGTTTTTTTTGTCTTCATTCTTTGTCTCTTTTATTAAGGTGTCATAAAAAAA
>NW_015759254.1:0-571 GCF_001515625.1 Sinocyclocheilus rhinocerous
ACACACACACACACACACACACATATAACATTAGCAGCCATTCTAATCCTATACTCCTACATCATAAAAACAATACCGTTTAAATAATAACCACACACAACACAACCCACAGTTATCTGATATACCAACTATTGCAGTTTTTTTTTTCTTTGCCTTTTAAATATCCTGCCATAATTGCAATATTTGCTTTAACAGACAATGGGACAAATCAGTATTTGTATCGATTATGCCTGCATAATGCAACCCTGTATCTTCTGCCAGCCCAGAATTCATCAGTGCATCAGAGCTCCTGTTCCCCACTGATCTGGGGTCTATGATGACCTCTTCCGTTTTCTTAACCTTAATCTGCAAATAGTGGTCGTCACACCAGCCCACAAACCCGTCTACAGCTGCTCTGTAGTCATTAATACTGCAATCTCTTGTCAACAAGTGCAGTAATACAGTGTCATCCGAAAAAATTTATAATGAAATGGTTTGACTGCTGACTGACGCAGTTATGTGTATAAAGAGTAAACAGAAATGGTGAACTTACGCACCCTTGTGGGGCACCTGTACTACTTACTACAACATC
>NW_015759255.1:0-571 GCF_001515625.1 Sinocyclocheilus rhinocerous
CTTTAGTTGGGATCTTGGTCCCTGTACTTCTTGTGTTAGCTTTTCATCGGTTGCTGTAACTGTGTGTTTGTAAAGTACAAAGCAGTTGTTTTGCATTGGGCGGTGCATTTAAAATTAATGCATAGCTAGCCGTTGATCTCCTGCTTATTCCATGGTCATTTGCCAAGTTATAGACAAGTTAAAGTTAGTATTGCTCTCAATGCTATGTTTGACCGGAAAAGGGTAAAAATGACGGTCATTAATAATTGAATGAATTATAGCATTTAATTGAATTAATTATCGATCGAGAGAGATGACAGTTGTGTGTGCGTTACATGCGTCTGTGCGTCTCTCTACAAACTCTCTACAAACAATCAAGCCGTGTTTAGTTACTTCAAAAATAGCGATTTTACCACCTTGTTGCTGAGGAATATAATGTACAGATCTAGTATCTAGGTTATTTTATTAATAAGAGGGGCAGCGTTGACAAGTTTGTGTGTGTGCAGCGCCATCTGCGATCTCCGACCTCTTTCTCGCTTTATTTATATATTTGTTTGTTTATTTAACAGGGACAATACACTAGGCATTGTTA
>NW_015759256.1:0-571 GCF_001515625.1 Sinocyclocheilus rhinocerous
AATGGGTGCCGTCAGAATGAGAGTCTAAACAGCTGATAAAAATGTCACAATAATCCAGAAGTAATCAACAAGACTCCAGTCCACCAATTAATATCCTACGAAGTGAAAAGCTACGGGTTTGTAAGAAACAAATCCAACATTAAAGGTGTAGTAAGCAATTGTTTGTTTGGGTATTGACTTACATTTTCAACAGTGTTTCTCAGAAATCACTTACTGTACCTTTAGGGCATTTTAACTTTAAACCATCACTTCTGGCCAAAATATGAGTCCTTAATTCACAGTAATGCTTCCTCCCTGTTGTCCTCTCACATCAAAATCCACAACCATATTTGTTTAGAACTGTTTTGGACTGTTTTCACTTCAAAATCAAATCACATCAAACAGTACTTGATCTGTGCATATTTCTCTTCTGATTCGGCTGAGACCCTTTTTTAGCTAGAGAAAGCAATATTATGAATAGAGTATTCATATTTAAGCCAGGAGCAACGATTTAAAGTTAAAAATCTTAATGACAGATTTGTTTCTTACACACAGCTTTTCACTTCACAAGATGTTAATTGATGGACTGGAG
>NW_015759257.1:0-571 GCF_001515625.1 Sinocyclocheilus rhinocerous
AAAATGGTTTTAAATGAAGACTGAAAGAGTTGCCAGAAGCTCAGTGATGGTGACACTGAAGTCATGTGACTGTAGTGTAGTTCATTAATAGTCCATGTTTAGCGTTTAACTTCTGCCGATTGTATTTAGGCTTCAGAATTCATAAAAGTTGTGTTCATTTGTGAAGATTATCATGATGAAGAAAACATGTATGAATTATAAACTTCTGTTAGTCACGGAAGTTATTTTCTGCAATAATCCTAAACCCAATGGAAAAATCCTATTGGGAACCAGGGTGATGTGAACTTACAGGTTGGCCTAAAAAAAACACGCCATCACTTTAGGGAAAATAAGAGGTACCTCTTCAGACAGGAAGGCTGGTTCTCCCATGGAGGCACTGGCACAGGGTCCTATGTTCAGTATGCTGTCACAAACCTGGACATAAACATCGAATCTAGTTTAAAACACAGGCAGCAACATTTGTGGTATTTTGTAAAGGAAACATGTCATTGAGATCAGATTAGATAGGACCTCACCTCAAACGAGTATGTAGCCAGCTGAGTGCCTGACTGAGCCTCACTCCCGTACACCT
>NW_015759258.1:0-570 GCF_001515625.1 Sinocyclocheilus rhinocerous
AAAAAAAAGATCGAAATGGGGGGGAAAGTCCTTTAAATAATAATAATAATAAATAAAAAAATAAATAAACACTGCGTCTACAGATTTGGTATTGTGGCTTTATATATCAGACACTTGCATTTAACATTTTATGAAAATCATGCTCAAATGGAATTATGATTTTTTTTAAACATTTTTATTTACCGTTTTGTCCGTCATAGGAACGGCCGCATCTGAGCCAGTAAGTGCATCGCATTGCAGTTTCATCAACTTATAGGTTATAAAGTTTATTGTAGCTATATAGGAGCTCAGATTTCCTTGTGGTTTAATACATTTGGCCAAAATCTCATGATATAAAACATGAACCGCTATGCACAGGAAGGATATTTAAAACGTACAAAACATTGCCAACAACTAGACCGCAAATGCTAAGACTCTTCTCCGCTCTTCAAACACACAAAAACATTAGCCTTTATATAAATAGTGTTTTTTTTTCTTGAGTAAAGAAAACTCTGTACTTATTCAAACATCAGTTCTTTATTTACTCTTCTTAAAGGGTTAGTTCACCCAAAAATGAAAATTAGGCTGCGT
>NW_015759259.1:0-571 GCF_001515625.1 Sinocyclocheilus rhinocerous
TAAATAATTATAATTATAAATTAATTATTATAATTGCATTTAATTATTTTATAAGCACCCATGTGATGTCCTTGGTCCTATTGTGCACAATTAATAAGTACACAGTATAATAAAATATATAAATAGAAAATAATATTTATTGAAATTTAAAATATATACAATAATTTTGACTCAAATAATTTTCAATTAATAAATGAAATAAAATTATTTTTGAGATTATTTATTTGGTAAGCAGCCATTTAATATTTATATAAATATAAAATATATAACATGATTTTGACTGTGATAATGTATTGTCAGAATCATGATCACAGGGTTTATTTTACAATAATAGCATGGCTGCATAATTCCTAAATTACAAATAAATGCATTACAAAAGCCATTCTACATTGTCTTTAATGCCCTCTGAGGTTTCTGGCTGTTATGAAATCTTTGATACTCTCATATATAATGTGTTATCAATTGGGTTATCAAGGTAACGCTGAGCCAGAACGGCTTGATGGGAACTCACGGCTGGCTGCCCTATGACAAGAACATATCCAACTATTTCACCTTCATCAAAGACCCCACC
>NW_015759260.1:0-571 GCF_001515625.1 Sinocyclocheilus rhinocerous
AAACTGAACATTATTTACAACATTATTACCTGTAATCCATAGTCTTAGGGAAATGGTCTGGAGTGATATCCGGTTAATTTAAGCAAATTGTTCTTTCGATCTAATTCTTTTTAATGAACTAGTTGCACCAGTTCACCAAATCAGACTGAACAGTCTGAAAAAGTTCACAGCTCCAGTCAGCATGGATCTACAAGTTACTCAATCAAAACAGTCACTCACTCTGTCTTGAAACATACCTGCGTATATGATCTTATGATGCCAACTCATTTTTGTCAGCTAATTCAGTGCTTCCGTTACTCCAACAGTCTACTGAACTGAGGAAACAGTTTGGACTAGGACTGAAGAACTGATGAGCTGCTGATTTGAGCATGCATAAACTGAGCACTTGAATGAAGGGACAAAATGAAAACTTTGTCATTGTTTCTGTAAAAAGGGGAGTTGATTGAGACTCGTTTATTAATTTTAGACATGTAAAACATCACATCAGTAATGGGTGCTTATTGCGTGCTTACGAAAGGACCTGGTGAACCGGTTGTTTGAACCAGTTCATTAAAATATTTGTCTGTAAGAA
>NW_015759261.1:0-571 GCF_001515625.1 Sinocyclocheilus rhinocerous
GTGGTGATTGGGAGAGTTCTCTCCCGGGTGAAAAGTTGCAACATGGCTTGCTGCAACTTTGCTGTCCTGCCCCGCGGGTCTCGGTCAGACTGGATGTCCAAGAGGCAAGAAGGAAAGCGCACTGAAGAATAGTGAAGAATAGCAGAGAATAGTGAACTTCTATGGAGGTCACGCCTCCAGGGGGTCAGTGAGCCAATGGTGACTTAAACTTGCGGAGGGAAAGTTTATGACTCCTTGTCTTTGAACATGGTATTTTGCATACGTAACTGGATTGGGTGCTGTTGCAAAAACTATTAAAGATTTTTAGAACACTAATATGTTGCATCTGTATCAACATGGAATATACCCTCTCATTTAGATCATCAAAATATGAATTCATAGATGGAGTGAGAGTTGCTCTGCCTGCATTCCTTTGAACAATAAAACCAGTGTTATCAGATGATTTGTCATCGCTTGCCATGGTAACCAGAGACCTGTTCTGCCTTTTTGGGGTGTTAGTTGCTCTTCGGGGGTTGTCCAAAGAACTTTAACACATAGTTTGCTTTTTTGGGTGAGGGGGTTTGCTGGATTA
>NW_015759262.1:0-571 GCF_001515625.1 Sinocyclocheilus rhinocerous
ATTTTCCTTAATTTATGATACAATTTAGAATTATAAACTGGGTAAAATGTAAGTACAACAAAGAAAGGAGGAACGGGACACTGCGATTGACGCTATGGGGAAGTTCATCAGCATTACCGGTGTCAGAAGCATGTGTGCAAACACAACAATTCTATTGGCCGACGACAGTCTATGATGTCATTACCGGAGAACCATAAATATAAGAGCCTGCAATGTACATCATCAGCTTTTTTATCTTCTGCAGCTGCTTGTTTGTATGCACATGTAAGATAAACACGGAATGCACTCATTGCGTTGCATTCATAGTAAGCACTGTTCTTGCTTTATTATTATTATTACCATTATTATCTCATCCCACTGGATAAAATAATTACATCTGAAATAACAATTGGCAACTTCCATCCTGGGCTTCTAGGTGGGCGGAGTACAGGCAGATATTATCAATTAAGTTTGCCTCCTCTACTGACCACCTTGTGACTATTGGCAAGACCAGTGTTTCCCCTAGGTTTACGGCTTTGGGGGGGGGGGATAGTTTTACTCAAATGAAATGGTCAAATGCTCATGAAGTGAC
>NW_015759263.1:0-571 GCF_001515625.1 Sinocyclocheilus rhinocerous
ATTAATGACAGAATTGTCATTTTTGGGTGAACTATCCCTTTAAGGAAATTCGGGTGATCGGAGATAAATGAGTGATTTAATACTTCAAAAAGTTATGTATAGTCAAAGTTTTAGGTCAATGTGGAGAGTATAGCATCTGGCACATGGATGTTAGTTGGGATATGCGTGCGCATGACGCAAGACAAACAAGCCGCGATGCTTTCATAGCGAGATTTGATAAGATGAGCCAGCCCGAGGCACCCACAGCTGCTACTGAAGATTTAGTGCCAAATGACGAAGCACCAAAGATATGGCAGTATTTTGGTTTTAAAACAGATGACCACATGCAGACTGAAGTTATATGTAAAACATGTAAATCTCGAGTAGCAACACAAAGGGGAAACACTACAAATCTTTCCAGTCACCTCAAAGCGAAGCACAACAATTTGTTGATTCGAGTTTGGCGAAGGCTGTTATGTGCAGCTTGTCAGTGAAGTACGGCTCTGTGATCAGTAGTAAATGCTACTCCATCTGAAAGCAACACGTTTCAAACATCTTTCCAAACATGAGAAGCATTTATGAACCTCTTGTC
>NW_015759264.1:0-571 GCF_001515625.1 Sinocyclocheilus rhinocerous
AGCATTAACAATTAAACCAGAGAGTGGAACCAATGCCCGCTCCCTTGGAAAGCTGATGAATGGCTACGGGGGAGGCTTTTTTCAAAGGGAGCTGGGGGACATTAGCTTCCGCGGCCTTGCCGTAAAACAGCGCGCTCCAGGAAAGGAGTATATCCCGGGCTAAATGCTGATTTATTTGGCTCTACAACAGCCTGACATCTCTCGTGGGGGCCGAGAGGACGAAGTGTGCGTCTGCGGGTGGCATATTTGTGTGAGGGAAAGATTACGAGGAATTTCAATCCAATCTGCCACCGTGACGTCCCGCTAAAGTACATAAGTGTTATGTGGCGCATTTAGTTGTAGAGAAATCGCATTTTATCCTCGCATCTAGGTGAGGCGGAGTTTTGCCCTTGCACGTCGCGAGTTTCCTAGGAATCTAGACTATAACCGTCTCGGCTGTACTTTTCTCAGTAATAACCGGAGCGGGACACCTCAAGCGGCTTATTATCCGCGGGTGGCATATGGGTCTGTTTAGCCTGGTGTAATATGAAAGCACATTTTTAATGTTTCATTTTAGTGACCCATTTTATTC
>NW_015759265.1:0-571 GCF_001515625.1 Sinocyclocheilus rhinocerous
GTAACTAGTATTATAACTAATTAATGTTACCAGAAAGTAATAAGAAACATATTAATATTACTTTTAGTAATGAGTAATAAATTACATTTGAGTAACTAGCCCAACATTGCTAATTACCTATAGGTACATCATGATTATTGGTGGGTTTTCACTGCAAAACAATCAGGAAAAAGTCCAGTGAAATCCTGGTGGGACTGATTACAGGGCGTACATACAGGATGTGTTTTTTCAAAGGCAGATGGACTGAGTGAAACTCAAATGGAGGCTTTGAGACATTTTACATTTATTTTTTTATTTTTTTTACACTTTACACGTGTAAGATGATGAAAGGTTTGAGCTTACAAAATGACCCTACATTCTAATCTCTATACTCTCAGGGAAAAAGGTACAAAACTGTCACTAGGGTGGCCTCCTTTCAAAAGGTACTAATATATACCATTTAGGGGTAACAAATATGTACCGTTTGTATCTTAGGGTACCACCCCAGTGACAGTTTTGTACCAACCCTGTATTTTCTTCTGTGAAAAACAAAAAGATGTTAGTCATCTCTCTGAGCTATTACATAAAAAAA
>NW_015759266.1:0-571 GCF_001515625.1 Sinocyclocheilus rhinocerous
TACATTAATATAAATATAGATAATCACATTAGAAAATACAATATATAATGTAATGTGTTACCATTCAAAAATGTGGGGTAAGAATTTATTTATTTATTCATTCATTTATTGAAAAATATAATGACATATAATATATATATTTTTTCCAAATAAATGTTTTTTTTTTACTTTCTATTTATTACATAATCATGAAAAAAAAAAAATCCCACAGAAATATTAAGCATCACAACTGTTTCCAACATTGATAACAATAGGAAATGTTTCTTGAGCACCAAATCATCATATTAGAATGATTCTGAAGGATCAAGTGACTCTGAAAACCGGAGTAATGGCTGCCGGAAATCCAGCTTTGGTATGACAAGAATAAATTAAATTTTTAAATATATTAATATATAATGTAAAACCAATGCATATAAAAACGCTCCCCCCCAAAGGGAAAAGGGCAGTGGTCATCACAGTCGTGTGGGAACCACAAGCTGCTCAATCGTGCTGAAACCCTCCGTCCGGCACATTAGCCCGTCTCCCACTTACAGACTCAGCTGTAGTTCTGTCTCATTCAGTCTGACACCCA
>NW_015759267.1:0-571 GCF_001515625.1 Sinocyclocheilus rhinocerous
TAGCATACCTCCTCACGGGTCCAGCGTGTCTTGCCGAGGTGGCGTTTTCCTGTCTTGGCATGAGGACCATCATAGTCATGATCATAAATCTCCACATCATCATCATCTTCGTCGCTACTGTAAACACTGGAGGGGGGAGATAATGATAGATTGTGAGATAACAAGAGTAGGGTATGGGTGGGGGGCGGTGTAAATAGTGAAACAGCAAAAGTAAACATGAAGGGTGAGGAAAAAAGAAATAAGGGAGTGGGGGACAGGAAAGAAGACAGGAGCAGATCGTCCTGAACATGTTAGATATGTGTTGTTGACATACGAAAAAACACCCTTTCACCCCCATACGTCTATCACGCGTTATAGAAAAATTAAGCGATAGCACAGTCAACACAAAACCAGAGTTGATGAACCAGTACAGCCGGCAGGTTAGGGTGCAGGGGGACACACTCAGAGAAACCTGTTCTGATGTTTTTGGTTTCCACAGAAACGGTGAGCGTGTGTGTGGACTGGCACTGTTTCATGATGGAAAGCATGTTCAGACCTGCACAGGTACTGTCAAAACCATCTCACCTGGCCG
>NW_015759268.1:0-571 GCF_001515625.1 Sinocyclocheilus rhinocerous
TATATATATATATAACACGTTGCTCATTTCTTAGATACAAATGTTTAAATTTGAGTGTCAAAAAGTAAAAAAGTGAACAACATTTTTTTTTTCTTTCAAAAAAGCCATCCTAAACAATTGATGTCATGCTTTTCATTGGAGTGTTTTTAAAAATGATCTAATACTACAACATTGCCACTGCATTTTTGAACTACTCAGCTGAAAAAAAAAAAAAAAGTATGTATTTTACAAACATGGACCCATATTATAGCAGTCCCCCCTCTGACCCCTAGAAGTCTGTTGCTATCCGCACCTCTACAATCCATCGATAAAACAATATCAAGACAGCCATATGTGCAATAACTCTGGGCAATTGTTTGTTTACTCTTTACACGTTTGTTTACTGTTCAAGCTGATCTACTGCACATGCGTTGAACACGTCCGCTGAGCGGACCACCAGCATACACTTTCAGTAGTATAAATTAGTGCTGTCAATCGATTAAAAACAATTTACTAATTAATCACACATTTTTCTGAAATTGATTGTGATTAATCATGATTAATCCCACCTAACATTAAAGTTTTTAAATAT
>NW_015759269.1:0-571 GCF_001515625.1 Sinocyclocheilus rhinocerous
TTTATTCGCCCATATTGCAGAAAAGGATCAAAGTGACGGAAACCTTTTTGCCTGTGACTAGATATTCATTTTAATCTTAATTACAGATATTCAATTCAATGCAGTCCTGCTAGCATGAAACCATTGCGAGTAATTTAATCAAGCTTTAGTAGCATCACGAGTTTGTGAACAGTGCTTGGTGTCAGTAATAGTGTGTACTGTGCCTTTAAGAGATTCTCGTCAAGGAGCTCGGCGCAACTGAGTGTGTGGACTCTGCACGACAACATAGTTAGATGTGAACTCGATACAAGCGGACTCCTGAAACACTGCCACTGCAAACACTGTGGCATGGGAAACGGAATAAATAAGGTAGATGGGCATGACTTCCCTTCTCCTCCTGCTTTAGGACTGTAACTTTGAAAGGGAATGTAATCTCGATGTTGAATCATAACGCAGAGCAAACATGACGCTGTCTTTCGGCGTGCGTTAAAGAACGCGTCATTGTTGCGCATATACTCAGGGTTTTTGATTTAACTAATAACGAAACTAATGCACGCAACTGTCATCGATTTCTCAAATCATGTGTCTTTGA
>NW_015759270.1:0-571 GCF_001515625.1 Sinocyclocheilus rhinocerous
ATTGGTTGCATTGCTGTCTATACAGGGTAAAAAAAATGTCCATCTACTTTTTTTTTTTTCTTATGCTCTAAACAATGTAGTGACTGAAAAAAAAAATACTAAATTCACTAAACTTTTTTTTTTTCTGGTAGTCAGGAGGATAGACGTATTTTTACTTTGTACGAACGTCACAAAACGTCCGTAGCGAAGGAAACGCGCACGACTCGAAGTTCCCGGATGGAGTTTCATCGCCATATTTAGTCGCCGGCAGGATACGAGGATTTGAAGCTGCTGTTGCTACACCAAGTATCCCAATATAACATATCTATTCCGTTTTCTACACCATTTGCATCCGTCTGTACAAACAGACAGCGTCTCTTACCTTCACCCTGTCCACCTCCTCGCGGTCCCCAGTAATCATGGCAGATCGAGAGCACTTGGTTTACCAGGCTAAGCTAGCAGAACAAGCCGAGAGATACGATGGTGAGTTGATATTTTTGGGCGAAATGTGTTGTCACGCTCGTGAATTACATCCGAGGGACAGCAGTAAACAGAGGGATGTCGTGTAACTGATACAATTGTGTGTTGAACC
>NW_015759271.1:0-571 GCF_001515625.1 Sinocyclocheilus rhinocerous
GTTTTTTTTGTTTTCCTTCACACAAAAGTTTACATTGTCTTGTACTTGTTTTCTATTCTTATATAAATAGTTTATATCCAACTACTTTCTATGGTGGGCTTGTAAAGCAACTCACCATTGATTATTATCAACAAATCTGAGGACGTATTTAAGGATGTTTGCACTGATAACATTAGTATTTACTCACAAAAATATTTATACTTTGGCCCCAAAAATGATTTGGGCATTAAACCTCAAGACTCAAGCTTTTTCCTGAACTGTCACTCTACATCCACAAGAGCTTTTTTATTTACTGTTAAAATCACATTTATTCAGCCAACTGTATATTATGTCAGACTGATATATGACTATGTACTGTGCATTTTTTTTTTCCTAATAATTACAGAAACATGGTATGATATATACTTCATCAAGGGACACATCCATATTCATACGGCAGAGCTTTTTATTTCACTGTAGAAGAAATAGCAGGAACAAAATCTTCAGAAAAGTCTAATTATACCCAGTTCTCTCAGTTCATGAAATGCAAGTGCAAATGAAGGAAATGCTTGTCATAGCCCCACCCCCACAA
>NW_015759272.1:0-571 GCF_001515625.1 Sinocyclocheilus rhinocerous
TAGTAACCAAGGTTACAAGCTTCATGGAGAGGCGTCCAACCTGAACAAAAGGACAAACCAATATGAGCTCATGAGAGTCTACAACTGGAAGGAAAAACAGAAAACTTTTAACCCTATAGACACTATCATATTTGATATGCAAATTTTAAGGCCTCTAAATGATCAACATGATCCAAACTTTGCTGTTGCACAATATACTCCATGCCTTCTGTCGTCTGATTGGTAGTTTATACTTTTTTTAGCAAGTAAAGGCCTTTTAGTGCAATTGCACGAATGTCCAGCTTCAGCTCATGCTTCATTTGTCTTTGTGCTGTGAAATCTTTACTGATTTTTAAAAAGTAAATGCAAGAATCCTTTTACTAATATTTCAAGATGAACACTTACTGGACTGAAGCAACTTATGATTACCTGATTATCCATAAAATCATGTTCAAATATGAGTATCAAATATGATCATCAGGCTTGTTTGACGAACATTTGTTCATCTCTAAATCATCATTGTAGCCACCATCATACCCAAATCTTAAATTTATTAATTTATGGTTTTACAGTAGCAACAATACCAGCAATG
>NW_015759273.1:0-571 GCF_001515625.1 Sinocyclocheilus rhinocerous
GTGTGTGAGATCATCCATGTGAAGTCTGAATCAGAGGGAAGACCAGAGAGAGTGTTTCAGCTCTGCTGCAGGTCAGTGTCTCTGGCACTAAAACAGTGAGGGGAAAAAATCTCTCTGTCACCATCTGGTGGAGGAACCTTGTACAGCCTCAATGCACATTTGTTATTGTTATGTGAACTACAAATACAAACCATATTTATCTGACCTATTTTTAGAGCATTGGATTTTGAACATATGTTCAAAGTCAACATGAATAATAAACTGACATCATTGTGCAAATTTGTATCTTAAATTGTGTCTGCAGCTCTCCAGAGAGTAAGAAAGACTTCTTGAAGACGGTTCATTCCATCCTGAGAGATAAACAGCGCCGTCAGCTGTTGAAGACGGAAAGTCTTCCTCTCAGTCAGCAGTACGTTCCTTTCGGAGGAAAACGCTTGTGTGCCCTTAAAGGAGCCCGACCGGCCATGAACAGAGCAGGTACACACAAAGAAATACTCTTATTCAGCAAGGATACATTAAATTGATAAAAAGTGACAGTAAAGACATTTATAATGTTTCTATTTCAAATAAA
>NW_015759274.1:0-571 GCF_001515625.1 Sinocyclocheilus rhinocerous
GAACACTGTAGCAACACCCTGGCAACCACTCAGAACACTGTAGCACTGTAATGTTGGGCTTTAGCTCACATGTGTTTCGTGTTCATGTTGAGTGTGTTTAGGTCTGCTATGTTCATCTCTGTTACACTCACTCCTGATATTACAACAAACACACATTCCTCTGCTGTTGCCACAGCAACCCTGCTCAGTGTTTCCATGGCAACCGAGCACAGGTAGCATTTAGAAATGGGCGTGTAAAAGTTGACCACCCTACTTTTCATCTTCACTTCAGTTCCCATGAGAATGAGAAGAGAGCACACAAAGTAAAGTTTAGTGGAGTTTGTCCTTGACCGTGTTCCCATAGTGCCGTCGGTCTGGAGCATGAAGACCTGCTACGAGACAAACTCAGAGAGAGGAACTTGTCGTTTTTAGGTGAGCCTCTATTTCACACTTTTGGGTCTTTTGTACAGCAGAGCAGGAGGACAAGTAAATAATATAAGTTTATCAGATTTTTTTTTTCCATAAATGAATTTAATTTTTCAGGATTCTGGCATAGTTTTTGTTAGTTTTGTTATATTAAATTTCTTCAGAC
>NW_015759275.1:0-571 GCF_001515625.1 Sinocyclocheilus rhinocerous
TAATGTAGTGACTTTGGGACATGTAATCCAGTTTGCAGGTGCAAACATGGACAATGCTCTTTTACTTGCCTCTCATTTAAAGGTGCACTCTGTTCGAATAATCGCTTTGTTGCTCAAAAAGTGGAAAGAAGCTTTAACAGATTCTGAACGTACTTTGTTGCATTTTTATTGTAATGATTCTGTTCAACCCAGTGTTGATAATATTTTTCCTTTGATGAAGGTTGTTCCAGATTTTAAGGACTGTACAGGGTTTTTTCTAAAAACTGATAATTCTAATGCATTTGTGCATGATGCTGATAAGAAATTGTTATACAGATTGATTGTTAAAATTTTGAACAAAGATAAATTAAATGGAAAAATTGACACTCCATGGAGAGCTCGTTTAGGTTTGATTGATGGTGTTGGACCTGAATGGAGAGCGCTGTATAAACCTCCATTGTTGAAGAAAGTTGCTGATCTGCAATGGAGGGTTTTACATTCAGCCGTAGCTGTCAATGCTTTTATTTCTGTGTTAAACTCTGATATTAATCATGACTGCCCTTTTTGTACTTTTCGTGAGACAATTTTTCAC
>NW_015759276.1:0-571 GCF_001515625.1 Sinocyclocheilus rhinocerous
TACAATGTTGTACAGCAGTGTAAGACCTAACTCTTGTTTCATACAGTGACTGACGGTCAGGTTAGGGTTCATCTTCTCCTCTGTATCAGCCCATCAGAGCTGCAAAAGCAGATGCAAAGCCAACAAGCCGCGAGTGCATCCGATGTATCCTCCATTTCAAGAACACATCCGGGTACTTTCATGTGCCCTCGGGCCTTGTGTTCATGAGCACTGGAATTTAACTTCAACAGTTGATGATGACACAGGACGAGTACACAAGATCACATAAGACGGCCATTGTGTCTCTTCCTAATCAAACACACCTGATTCAGTCATCAGCTGGTTAGTAGAGACTCCAATGGTAGAGACGTTCAGCATGTGCAGTGTTGGGGAGGCTCCTGAACCGGTTTGGGATCCGCTGGTCAATATAAACATGCAGAAATGTATGTGTAGATCTGTGCTTTAGCTACATCAGTCTCCTCAGTCGTGCTCCTGGAGGGACACTATTTGCAGCATAATTAAACACACCTGAATCAGCTAATCGAGGTCTTTGATTCCCTTTCATGGGAACTTCGAACTGCGTCCTCTAGGG
>NW_015759277.1:0-571 GCF_001515625.1 Sinocyclocheilus rhinocerous
AGGCATTCCGTCTAGCATTAACATCCTGTTATTGATGGCGTCTGCAAGCCGAGAGAGAGAGAAAAAGAGAAAGGCATGAGAACGCTGCTGAGTGTGACTCCTCTCACCTTTTCCGTGATTGAGTCAAACCTAGCAAGCTCTGAACAATAACGCAGGCTACAATGCAACAGGCAATGATGTCATCACGGTATGCAGTGAGTAAACAGATCAGGTTTATGGCCGAGGGTAAACAAACGCATCTGGGCCATATTTTGGCTGGTATTTTACACCTAAATGGCTGTGAAGAGTGAGTGACACAGAATGTAGCATAGTAGGAAAGCTGTAACGCTACATCATGTCAGTGTTGAGAGAATGCAGAATAAATACAGTATCAAGTATGAGTTTATGTGAATAAACACCAATAATTCCATCCCAAAGTTACTCCATCAGCTGAGACAAAATGTTATGGTTACTCTATTCTGTGCCTGGTTAAAATAAACAAAAAACAATCAATCAAAATGTTTATTGATGATTTATAGTTATTATAATCACTGTATCGCGTACCTTGTCAGTGTCGTGCGCTTTGCTTGGC
>NW_015759278.1:0-570 GCF_001515625.1 Sinocyclocheilus rhinocerous
ATTCTGACGGCACCCATTCACTGCAGAGGATCCATTGGTGATCAACTGATGTACAATGATACAATTGGATGGCCTGAGGATACATTTTCATGTTCATTTTTGGCTGAACTATTCCTTTAACTTGCAATGAACCATAAATGACGATATCTGTGTTTTCCACTCTATTATAAGACTGTTGTTTTTTTTTGGAATTGGTGTAAAGCACATTATAGATATTTCAAGTTCACAGATGTGTCAAACATAGAAATCACTGTCTAAAAGATGCCTGTCTGTGGTAGTTAGAGACGTCATTAGTTTCAGACTGTGTGCTTTGACTCCAAAGTGTCTGTCACAGAACATCAAATATTTCTCACAGGTAATTTAAGTAGGCCTACTTTCTTTCTTAAAATATTTTTAAACGAGGTTACACTAATTCTCCCGTGCACTTGTTTTTAGTGTCATGTTCTGGAGTTGAGTAAACACACGCACCCTAAGGTATCCATTCTCGCCCTTTTTCTGGTTCTCTCCCTCCTCCTGCTCTCTTTTATTCATCCGTTCCCTGTCTAAGTATTAATTGCCATCTGCTTTTTG
>NW_015759279.1:0-572 GCF_001515625.1 Sinocyclocheilus rhinocerous
AAAAAAAAAAAAAAAAAAAATTTTAAAGATTAAGCACACATAGGGCCCTGGGGCTATAGCACATCCATGGGCCCCCCTTTATAGTAGCCTATCTTGGTGCCACAATGTTTTCTACCAGGAACAGTTTTTTAAAAATGTAAAAAAAAAAAAAAAATCAAGCTGCGATACAATGAATATATGCATGCTATATATTCCTGGATACAAAAATCATACATGCATTAACACCACAGGATTCCAGAAACAGCAACAACTTTTGCACATACAACTGCCTTATTTAATGTTCCTTTATATTACAGGCTCGTAGTTATTGAATTAATATTTTACTTCAATTAAAGTTTATTAGAACTATTAAATTATGTTGCCCTAATGGAATGCTACTGTAATTCTTGAATCCAGAGTTAACTGTATAGTATTAGTAATATAATGAATCAGGCTCCTCATTACCATGGTTTTATGGTTTCTATAACAACAAAACAAAGAAGAAGAAGAAAACTGTGGTATTTGTAATGAAAACATCTTAAACAAATGAAACTGGAAGTTTTTTTTACTGTGCATTTCTGCCATATGGACAT
>NW_015759280.1:0-572 GCF_001515625.1 Sinocyclocheilus rhinocerous
ATAAAACAAAACAAAAGGAAATAAGATAAATAAAAAAAACACTGTAAAGAGGTTTGAAATATCTTTATTAATTTCTTAAAACATTAAAAAGGATAGGCTTGCAGTTAGATGTTTTTATTCATTTAGTAGTAATAATTATTATACTAATGATTATAATAAGTATTTAATTATTATGAAATGTTTTATGAAATTATGAAATAAAAAATGAAATGAAATTATGAACTAAAATAAAATGTAATGAAATAACAAAATAAAATAACATAGAATCTAATATAAAATGAAATAAGATAAAGTAAAAGATCAGTTAAAATAACATAAAATAACAAAAACAAAAAATTAACAAAAAAATAACATTTAAAATAACAAAAAATTAATAAATAAAATAAAATGAAAAATACTCTGGTATAGGTCTTCAAAGGAAAGTTTCCACCATGATCTAAAAATAAACATGTGTTGGTAAACTCAGATCTCAAAATAATGCTGCCATTGGTCTATAAAAACTGTAATTCTGGCTTTATTTATTGAACTCTGAGCCTAGATCAGCACCTTTAGGTATCTTTAGGACAAACAAA
>NW_015759281.1:0-571 GCF_001515625.1 Sinocyclocheilus rhinocerous
GAGCAAGGGGGCCCCCTGGTGTTTCGGGGGCCCTACGCAACTTGCATATTTTGCGTATAGGGAGGATCGGCTCTGGCTAGGTGTTTTTGATTGACTAAAAGAATAGTTGTAAAAGAGTCATTTGTTCATGAATCAGACTACACTGGTTGCTTTGTATGTTTATGATTGACAAAGTCATTTGTGCGTAAATCGGACTATACTTTTTGTGCTGCATGTTTTTGATTGATTAAAAAAATGGTTTAAATGAATCATTTATTCATGAACCAGGCAACAAAGGTTGCTTTGTATGTTTCTGATTCACTAAAAATAACCATTTTAAACGAGTCATTTGTTAGTTAATTGAACTACACTGGTTGAGCTGTACTGTATGTGTGTGGTACACTAAAAAAGAACCATTTGAAAAGAGTCATTTGTTTGTGAATCAGACTGTAATGTTTGTGCTGTGTGTTTTGATTTAATAAAAAGAAGTGGTTAAATACAGTCTTAACTCGTTTGTAACTACACAGGTTGCTTTTCATGTTTTTGATTCACTAAAGAGAACCATTTTAAAAGAGACATTTGTTAGTTAATC
>NW_015759282.1:0-572 GCF_001515625.1 Sinocyclocheilus rhinocerous
AAAATTCACAAAAAGAGAGTTTTTTGTGTATGTGTTCCATGGTGAGAAAAGATTGAGTTTGAAGAACATTGAGGAATGGTTAATTTTTTATTTAAAGCAAATAGCTGTGACTAGACTGGACTGCCCAATTTTATATTTGTGAATGACTGATCTCTGCCACAACGTTTTAAATAAACATTTTTACCAACAATAAATATGCAACCTTACTTTCAAAATTGCTTCATCTGTCAAAAAACTTCATCTGGACCATATGATTCCATCAGTTTAAGTGTGCATGGCCTCTGAGAGTAACTTCCAAGTGCCTGAAATTATCCATGACTACAGTCTTGAATAAATGGGAACAAATGAGTTCAATTGTACTTTAAACCTTCACGTAATTTTAAAAGTGTTTTCAACTGAAGTGGCAGTAGGCAGACAGAGCTATTGTATCTCATGTTTCGTGCCTGCTTGTATGTGATGCCTTTGTTTGACAGGTTGTTCTTGCATGTGATCCCAAGAAAGAGGCTCAAGCCCTTTGCACCGAGCTTGTAACTCAGACAGGAGACCTCCAGAAAGAGATTCTCTGTCTTAAG
>NW_015759283.1:0-572 GCF_001515625.1 Sinocyclocheilus rhinocerous
AAAAAAAATCTCAGAAGCCACTGGCCTTTATCCGGACCTCCGCTGGGAAGGAAATAATAATAATAATAATAATACATTTTATTTAAAGGCACCTTTCTCAGCACTCAAGGACACTGCACACTAAAATTACAAACAAGGCAATAAGAAACAAACAAGAAATACTATATACAAAAGACTAAAACTAAAATAAGATTTAGGTAAAATATGCAATCTTGAACAAGTGAGACTTGAGTCTGGATTTAAAAAGAGGTAGAGAGTCAATATTTCTGATGTCTGGTGGTAGTGAGTTCCAAAGCCGGGGAGCAGAGTAGCAAAATGCCCTGCTCCCCATAGTGGCGAGGCAAGCAAAAGGGACAGTAATGTGAAGAGAATAGGCAGACCTGAGAGAACGAGAGGGAATATGGATATGGAGGATGTCAGCCAGATATGAAGGGGCGAGATTGTGGATGGCCTTAAAAGTGAACAGCAGGATCTTATAGTCGATGCAAAACTTAACCAGGAGCCAGTGGAGCTGCTGCAGAACAGGGGTGATGTGGTGAAAAGAAGGGGTTTTGGTGATAATACGGGCTGCT
>NW_015759284.1:0-572 GCF_001515625.1 Sinocyclocheilus rhinocerous
GGGAACCGCTAAACCATGCGTAAGCAGGTAATCTACCTCCTTCCTAATGCCTCTACAGGTAATCTACCTCCTTCCTAAGACCTCTTTTTCAATGGTGCTATAACGTTGCTGTGTTTTTGAATTATTTTTGAAAAATAACACACAGGGTGGTCGACTCCGGCTTCATTTTCTTGCAACAAGACTGCACCTACTCCTAACGCACTGGCATGCACCTCCAGTTTGAATGGCCTTGAAAAATCAGGGGCAGAGAGGACTGGAGCACTACACAGGAGGTCTTTGGCAGCATTAAAAGCATTATCACACTCGTGACTCCAAATGAAAGCTTTGGAGCCGCTCAATAAATCTGTCAAAGGGGACACAACAGAGGAGAAATTTTTACGAAACCCTCGGTAATATCCAACCATGCCAAGAAAACGGCGCAACTCTCTTTTAGACTTGGGGATGGGGAAATTCACAATTGCCTCAACTTTGGCACTAACAGGACGCACCTGTCCTTGACCAACCTCCTTTCCCAGGTAAGTAACCATGGATTTTCCGAATTCACATTTTTTTAGATTCACTTTTAAAGATGC
>NW_015759285.1:0-572 GCF_001515625.1 Sinocyclocheilus rhinocerous
CCATATAATTACTGGGGCTGAACAAGTAAGGGAGACAGAAATGCTATGTTTGTTCTTTTTAGTGCATTGTTTTTAACTAAAATCGAATAAGCTTCCTTCTTAGGACACATTTTTTATTTCAATAAGGACAAGTATGATACATGCTGCAATTCTTCCTCGTTGTGGTGTGTCATTAAAAATAAATAAATAAATAAATAACAGGATAAAAATAAACAATTCAGATATGAAGCATTTGAGTGGATCATTTTAATATTGCCATCCGTTACAAGCAAAGCGCTACAAAAAGCCCCAGTCTCTCTTGTACCACACAAAACACGATGCCATCTAAGACTCCACCTTCCATCTTCTCTTAGCAGTATAAAGAAGGTAGAAACTGTATCTCTCTCTCCCTCCCTCTCTCTCTCCCTTTCTTTCACCGTTTCTTCATTTAAGCAAGTCTTCAAGTCTGAGAACAGCTGTAATATCAGAGCTAATCCTGGATCCTGAGCACCACAGTCTATGGTGAGGAGCGAAGCGCGATGGCTTCAGCCGGCCTGGAGATCCTGGGGATGATCCTGACCGTGGCCGGGTGG
>NW_015759286.1:0-572 GCF_001515625.1 Sinocyclocheilus rhinocerous
TTATGATGATGCAAACCAAATTATAATAGCTTCTTCATCCTGAATCGATTTAATTCAATTGAATTTCCATCTGAAGCCCTATCCTAAAAGTGAAAAGACATCTATATGTTTTATGTACAAAGATCAAATTTATACAGTGAAAAAAATAACAAAAATAAGCTTAAAATATTATTTGGAAAATATTTAGTTTCTATTTTTTCATACTAACTATACCTGAAGATGCGTCAAATCAAATTTAATTTTAATTATTTTATTTAGTTAAATATTATTTTATGATTTATTAAATTTTTTATTTAACTTTTTAGTAAGTCTGATAATTAAAGGATATGAAGATCAGTGTTTGTAATAAAGGGACATGCTCATGTAAAAAAATAAAAAAATAAATAAACAAATAAAGAAAGTGCAATGGGAGGGGTAAAAAAAACGTTATTCCTGTGGGTTTGCGAAAGAACGCAAAAGCATTGAAATATGATTTTTTCCCATGCCATTTTTTTTTCATTCACAAATCTTTTTGTGATGGAAATAATATGATGTGGGAGAAACATATTTCCAGTGATTTTGCAAGCTCACGC
>NW_015759287.1:0-572 GCF_001515625.1 Sinocyclocheilus rhinocerous
TTTAACGGTGACAAGACAATGTTTAATAGCACTTGCACTTTGTAATAATGTCAAATTAAGTTTTACTTTAAAGTACATTTTAAACCATTCCATTTTCATAATCTTTTGTGTTTCGTGCTTTGAAAAACTAAACTTTTGTGATGACACATGTAAAGTACTTGATTATAATCTTAACTGTAGGGTTTAATTTGGTATTACATTTCAAGTTGATATATTTTACATTTGCAACTTTATCATTGCAAATGCATAATTACCAATATATTTAAATACAGGACATACAAGTTTCAATATAAATTTTAGTTTAGTATAATTGCATGTCAGAACTTTTGGCTATACACTAACTATATTTCAAAGACAACAGAATTATAAAAGTGCATATAAAAATGTACTGAAGTCTAACTTAAGTGGTTCATAAAGCACAAATTGCATTTAATATATATTTGAACTATAATAAATTTTCACTTAATTGTAGTAAACATGCAATTAGCTGTCTAATTACATTCAGTTGGCACAAGTCTGTCTAAGAAATCTTATTTCTGTAATAATTAACTCTCTTTAAAAGTATGTTGTAG
>NW_015759288.1:0-570 GCF_001515625.1 Sinocyclocheilus rhinocerous
ACAGCAGCACACGCCTTAGACACGCGAGATCACATGACCTCTACTGGAGCCTGCACGTGATCACATGAGCACAGCTGGAGCCGCGCGATATCACATGACCTCTGCTGGAGCCGTGCGATATCACATGACCTCTACTGGAGCCGTGCGCGATCACATGACCTCTGCTGGCGCTGCGCAAGATCACATGACCTCTACTGGAGCCCGCACGTGATCACATGAGCACAGCTGGAGCCACGTGATCACATGACCTCTACTGGAGCCGTGTGTGTGTGTGTCGTACCGTGTTAGAGTCGGGTCCGAGGTGTCGCTCCAACCTCATCAGCGCCTCTGATTCTCCTCCGGGCCAAACAGCAGGATCCAAAGACTCAGTGTCGAACCCTGAACACAAACACACCCATGATGCACCGTTCCGAAAACAACCAATCCATCTGTGTGTGTGTGTGTGTGTGTGTGTTACCCAGCTCGTCCAGCAGGGGGACTCCGTATCTCTCTCTGTGGTTGTCTCTGACGGGCGTCACACAGTTTCCCAGCAGCTCTCGGCTCAGCGGCTCCAGCGGAGGCTCCGGCGGC
>NW_015759289.1:0-572 GCF_001515625.1 Sinocyclocheilus rhinocerous
TCACAAATCATAAAACACAAAGGTTGTTTAAATTCATTTAAGCAATATCATACAATAATTAATTTAAACTGTAAACCTGACGTGCAGCACTTTTGGCAAATTTCATTTCATATTTAAAAGATTAATTAAATTGTTAAAGTTTTGTGCATTAATTTGATTTCCATAATTTTTGATAATGAATTTGTATTCAATCATAAAACACAGAAAATAGGTTAATTACAATGGACAATACAGCATTTCTGAAAAATAAAACATTTCAAAGGGCCATATTATTGGTAAAAATTTAAGAAATTATTACATTGTTAAAGTTTTATGAATTCAATTGATTAGACGTGCATTAATGAAAAAAAAAAAAAAAAGAAAAAGTTAAACATTAAAAATGGAATCCAGAAAAATGTAAACAGAAAACATCAAAATGGGAAAAAAATGAAATGGAATTTGAAAAAAAAAAATGAAACATTTGATAGATCTCTGTTATTGTTACATCTTTAATAAATTATGAAATTGTTTTTTTTTAAGAATTCAGCTGATTAAACATCCTTCTTGACGAATAAAATTCAATTAAACAGAAT
>NW_015759290.1:0-571 GCF_001515625.1 Sinocyclocheilus rhinocerous
GTAATGGCTGCTGAAAATCAGCTTTGCCATCACAGGAATAAATTAATTTGAATGAAAATGTTAAAATGGAGAAAATGTCTTTATTACGCTATATTATGGTTTTTCTGTATTTTTGATTAAAAGAATGTAGAGCATAAGAGACAAATTTTACAGACCCCATTTACTTTTTTTTTTTTTTTTTTAAACAATTATTTATGACCGTAATGAGAATTAGGGGTTTTCAATGCAATTTTTTGACATTTTCTTCACTGGCTTCATGAGATTTAGCTAAATATCACTCAATATCTGTATCTGGCTAGTTATAGAACACCAACGTATTTCAGAGAATATAAACATTGTGTGAGATGTTGTGACATACCATCATTTGTGACCACCCGTCTCCTTGCAGGTCTCCCTCGGGTGCGATTCCTTTGCGGGGCTGTTGAGGTAATAAAGAGAGAGCGTTGGATGTTTAAAGCGTCAGGGGGGCTGTACCTGAGCCGACAGCAGCTGCCACTCAAACTGGCCTGGGCCATTTCAATCCACAAGAGTCAGGTGAGCTCTGCTCTCATGTCCCACCATGAGTCATTTT
>NW_015759291.1:0-572 GCF_001515625.1 Sinocyclocheilus rhinocerous
AACTGTTATGTAATGCTGATTAAGTATATCACACACACAAAAGAAAACACACTCAAGCTCACCAATTGCAGCATGTCATAGATGGACTCTGAGGAGCATTTGGAGCTCCTGTGCCTCCACAGCACAGACATTCTGCCTCTCAGAGGTCACAGATTTCACACCAATGCGACCCGCAGTAAAACCACAGGAAGCGCCTCCACCTCCAGCTTATCTTTACGCACAAAATGTGTCACTACCCGACCGTGAGAGCGCGAACAGAGCTACTTCGACCAGAAACAGATACGCAGAGTGTCTTCTTCACTACGAACTCTACATACCACGATAGCTTCCCTGTACACACAGCCTCCTCCCTCCTTTCCTAGAATTTCTTCCAACGTTTCTGCTTGTCTGAGCTGGTTTCTAGCCGGATGGATGGAATGGGGCTCTGACAGCTGTGGTGGTACAGTAAACACACAGAGAGAGGGAGAGAACGAGAGAGAAAGAGAGAGAGAGAAAATAATAATAATAATAATCTTGTCGGCAGCAGGATTATTATTAACCTTTATTTAACCAGGTAAGTCAGTTGAGAACCA
>NW_015759292.1:0-572 GCF_001515625.1 Sinocyclocheilus rhinocerous
AAATGAATAAATATATGAAAATGATTGTTTAGTAAATAATTTTTTACTGTTATACACTTTTGAACTAAAACTATTTTTTTGTTAATTGCAATGAGGATGAAATAAAATATTAGGTAAAAATTATTATTATTTAGGCCTAGTTAATTATATTACAATTATTTAATAGTTGTTAACTAAAAATTTAACTATTAACAAATTAACTATTATTGTTTTTTGTTAATTGAAATGAGAAATAATTAAAATTAAATACAAATATTAGATTAAAAAGTCAAACTAAAAATATTATTAGGCTGTATTATTCAAAATATTAATACAAACTCTAACAGTTTCTCTAAGATACTAAAATAACCCTGTTTATTTTTACATGTAGGCCTATAATATATAAAAATTACCACAGCAAATGAAGTAGATAATGCAGATAATTTTTAGATCATTTTAATTTTTTTTTTTTTTATTAACCTTTTACTTCTGTTATTATGGCACTGTGATATAGTGATTTTTTAATCACATTCTGAAATGTAATTAGGTGTTTTAAAGCAGCACTATGTAACTTTTGGCGCTCTAGCGGTTAA
>NW_015759293.1:0-572 GCF_001515625.1 Sinocyclocheilus rhinocerous
TAAGGAGTCTAAGCTTGAAGGAGTCCCTCTAGAGTAGGGTTTGACACCATAGGATATGATCTTGTTCACAGGTTTTCAAAAAAGCTGAACTACTTTAACTGGATGCACCTTCTTAAAAACAGAATTATCATGACCAAAATTTCTTTCTACTAAAATTCTGATGGCCAAAAGCATCTGCCTTCTTGTGTACATATGTATTCATTATTTGGTCGCTTTTGGCCACTGCAGTCAACTTATCAAAACTCAATGCAGTTGTATTGCATTAGAAATTGTATTGTAACAAGTGGTATCCGCAAAGACAATCTTCACTTTCTGGCCCGTCCTTGTAGTTACTTTTAATCAATTGTGGTCAAGGTGAGTTCACACAGGGGATAACCACAGATGTAATCCACCACATTAACTTTAAACGTGTCCCACTATTGTTTCACGGACAGAACTTGTCGACGGTCTTATCCATCCCTAACTGATAAATAACCTTTAACATATTATGTACTATGTTCCTAATCTCTGTGTAAATGTCTGTCAAGGTCTCTCAGGGTCCGTCAAGGCCACTGTTTATCAGATTTCCAGCG
>NW_015759294.1:0-572 GCF_001515625.1 Sinocyclocheilus rhinocerous
GTGATTTTTTAACATTTAAAATCTGTTTTTGCAAATAAACTCTTCATATGTACATACAGGTATTTGAAATTATTCAATTTATTTTGCATTGCTTTAAATCATATAATGTTATGTAAATACAAATATATTGGGTAATTCTTGTTACAAGAAAAAGCTCTGCAGCCAACAGAGACTGGCAAATAGCCTATATCTATTAAAATCATAATCCCATCTAGTACATTTATGGCAAGAAGGTCTATAATAACTGGAGAGAGCGATCAGTTTAAAGGTATATGATTAGAAATGTGTCCTATTTGCTTATGTTATCAGCTGTTTTTTTTTACCTGATCTGTAAAAGCTGTGGAAAGTAATGTCACGACCTGCTGACAATGTTTCTGTCTGGTAGCACCACAAAATGTGCCACAGTCACAAGGCCTTCACCTTGAGCTGTGACATCAATGCAACAACAACAACAAAAAAGTCCATTTAATTTCATATATTTCTATGAATGCAAAAACAAAATAAAACAAAACAAAACAAAAGCAATTACATCACTGGAAAAACTCTCAAACAGGGTGCTCGACAAAAAATAT
>NW_015759295.1:0-572 GCF_001515625.1 Sinocyclocheilus rhinocerous
CATGTATTAGTTTACTATATGACTTTTAAAAAAGACATTTAAACAGTATACCTTGGCTGCAGTGTGTGTATATGACTGAACGAGAATAAAAGTGTATAAGTGTCACACTACGGTCATTATTTAATGGTTGTGTGCGAAGAAAAAGCTGAAACATGACATCATGCTTACAGTACATATCACACCTTTATTGTATTTTTCATTAAATATGTTGATTTGCTAGCGCCACCATGGCAACAAATTATGTAGTTCACATCCTCATATTGGCATTGAGGTTCTGTAAGTATCAGCAGAGGAAATGTCTTTAAGAAGAGAAAAAGGAAAACGGAAAGCATGGTGTTGGCATAGTCCAGTAGTGGTGAGGTTTTTCCTCAAGGAAGACCGTTCCATTCCGACATCACCTTGTATGACATCAACTTCTGACTGAGTGGTGCACAGACACTAAGTCACCACTAGGGCAGTGTGCATGCTTGTAAATCAGGCTCGGCTCAATTTCGCTCTTCTTGCCATGGGCGAAAATAATGTCGGGATAAATAAAAAGCACAAATATGTGTGAAAATGATACATGTAGTTTC
>NW_015759296.1:0-572 GCF_001515625.1 Sinocyclocheilus rhinocerous
AATGGGGACTCTAAGAGGCATGCTGACATTTCTCTAGATTATTTTATCCATTCAGTATGAAAGTAGTCAATAAAATGGATAAATACAGTATGTGAACAACATGACTGAACATACTTGATACAAACTTGTTAAAATGCATTTTAAGGAGGAATACTTGTGCAGTCATATCATGTAAATTTTATATATTTTATTGATAGTTTATTTACTTGAATCAATAATCAAAAATAATATAAATGAGGCTTAAAATAGATGATAAAAAGTTCTAGATGCATACATAAATAAATAGACTGATTTGAGTGAATGACCACATAGTTGGTACAAAGTGATGGCATGATTATTGCAGACTATTGTAGAAATTACATTTGAAAATGTAAATCTACTTTCTTTTTTATTTCCAATAAAATTTGGGATATTTAAAAAACGGTCTAATGCACTTTCCAGGCTGATAAAAAAGGAGAAGACAATGTGTTGCTGCCGTGCATTAAAAGCAGCTATATATTGCAGCTACTGTTTCAAAATAAAGCAACTTTAAGTACTAATGGACCGGGGTGTAGTGTTGTTTTTGGCGGCCT
>NW_015759297.1:0-572 GCF_001515625.1 Sinocyclocheilus rhinocerous
AAGTAAAGAAAATATTCTAAAAAAATACAAAAGTAAAATTATTATGGAATACAAATATAGTGTAGTCATTTCATACCACAACATCTTAGCATTGTGAGATTTTTCATGTGCCCTGTTCTTCATAAAATGTAAAAATCCAGTTTGTCGGTCAGCACAGTGATTGCTGGTAAGCTTTAGAAACATCAAAACACACAAGCCGATAAACATTCTGCTCACGCTTCATCACACCAACGTTGCCTGTTTAAATAAGGTCAGGAGTGAACTGGTTCATTAGTAGACTTTGACATATTAACCTTCTGAACGGCCGACTGATTAGAGCACATATGAGCCGAGGTCAAAGGTCAGCAAAAGTTTCGGTAATTACCCGTCCCGGTAAATGTAATCATCTGTGCCATCTTGCATCATCTTTCTGGGTCTAACAGGCATTAATAAACGATCTTTAAGCAGGCAATAAACATAATTAGCTGATGGGAGAGAAGAGTCTATTGAAATGCCTGACTGACCTCTGACTCATTTGGTGAGTCAGTGATTGAATAAGTGGGTGAGTGAGTTATGAATAATTAAAGAATAGC
>NW_015759298.1:0-572 GCF_001515625.1 Sinocyclocheilus rhinocerous
AACTTTGAAGAAAGGTTTTGATCCACTTCAAATGTTGACTAGTGTAGTTTAGATCTATGGGGTTGCTTGTGGTTAATCTCTGCAGGAAGAAGAAAAAATAAATAAATTCTGATGGGTTTTTGGTTTGCAGTAAATGTAGAAAGTATATCAATAATATGATGGAATTAGAAGCCCTGTTCCAAAATGTTTGTAGGCACATGGTGATGAGCTTGTGATGCAAAAGTAGGCAGAAAAAAATGCTACCTTTTAAGGTAACTCAATGTATGCTGACTGCCTACATATTTCCACTAAAATCTCAGTGCTGTATGAGCTTCTGGTATAGTATTTTTTCATGACAAACTGTGGTGGCCAACACTTTCTGTTAGTCACAGCAAATGATATTATTTTATAATATAGTATGTTTATATATAATAATAACAATAGGGATGCTATTAGGGCTGCCCCTAATAGTCGACAAACCGTTAGTCGACCAGATAAGGCTTGGTCGACCGAAATTTTATTAGTCACCAGTGTTTCCCACAAACTTGCACTCTATGTGTGGCGGCACTTCCCCTGGGGGAAATATATATGTA
>NW_015759299.1:0-572 GCF_001515625.1 Sinocyclocheilus rhinocerous
TAGTTCCTAGCCGTATCGATCTAGAAAATCTCAACTTTTCATTTTCCGTCGGTCTTAGTGCACGATATAACTACAGAAGAGTCAAGTTTTAAACAGGAAAAATATCTCAGAACAGACTGAATTCTTTGTGGTTTAGTTTCAACAAGATTTTGGAAATATTCTATAGATTGTGGTTTATTTTGACTATAGATTCATTCAATTGATTCATTCAATGAGTGTACAGTAAATGGAACATTTATTCTAAATTTATTTAGGTTGTAGCCTAATACTATAGACAACATATATTTACCTTGTGTTCACCATCTGCTTGATTTTCTCTTCCTGACGTATTTGTTTCTTCGGTTTTAGGGGTTTGATCTTGTGATGTGACCAGAACTGAAGTTTTCTGCATATCAAATGTTTCTTCACTGACTTCCTTTTCAGTTGGATCACATGTCTCTTTATTATCAAGGACTGGGCCCTGTGCAAACCCATTTCGTTTCAATTCTGTTGGGTCTGCTAAATCTAATGGATTGGGTTGAATCAGGTTGATGTCTTCTGTGCTGTTCTCCTCATCTTCACCAGGGAGGATG
>NW_015759300.1:0-572 GCF_001515625.1 Sinocyclocheilus rhinocerous
ACACACACACACACACACGGACAGAGAGCTCGACTGCACAAGAAGCGCAGGCTTAAACGCAGCTGTAAACGTGTGTGTTTGCGGGAGAATGTGTGTCGTCATGGAACAGAGTTTGTAATTGTGTCTGTGTGCAAAATCAAACTGCTAATGGAAGTTTGTGCTGTTGCTGTTGTTGACCAGCAGGGGGCTCTAAAATACTTGCACTGAAGAAAAAACTACATGTGTTCCAGTTTATGGGACCTTTTGAGTCACAAATACACTGTAAAAATTATTTTGGACCTAGGTTGCTTCAGTAAGCATTTGTCTTAAAATATTACTAACAATATCAAAGTTATTCTTATGTTTCCTTTATAAAAATCAGTAAAGATTTGACAGCAAAAAAGAGACGTGAAGCACCAGGTGAGGTGCACGTTTGTACAGTTATACTTAAAGACCTTTTTCTTGATAATAAAAACTCTAAATTATCAAATAGACGACAAAAGACATGTAGTAGATGGTGTGTGATTGTGAGGTTTAACAGCAAAGTTTTGATCATCATTTAGAGGCCTTAACATTGTGTATCAAATATGATA
>NW_015759301.1:0-572 GCF_001515625.1 Sinocyclocheilus rhinocerous
CAAAAATGAAAATTCTGTCATCATTTACTCACCCTTATGTTGTTCTAGATCTGAATGACTTTCTTCTGTCAAACATAAAAGAAGATATTTTAAAGAACATTGGAGTCCAATAGTTTTTTGTCTTTCATTGTATGAACAAAAATCATTAAGACATTTCTCTAAATAACTTCTTTTTTATTTTCATTTTTTTTGGGGTGAATTAACCCTTTAAACACTTTTAAGTAGAAACGAGTATAAATAGAATTCACAAATGAGATGGAATGATCCCTGTATCAGTCCTAAAGTCTAAAAAGAACACAGAGAATTAGAGACAAAGATAGAAATGGAAGATGAGTATGTCACACTGAGAAAAAAATAAGCAATCATTAAATTGCTCTTTCACTCTTTTTCTCAACCGTTTCCTGTACTCTAGGTGTCAAGAAGAAGATTCACCCCAGCGCGGAAGCTGATTCGGCCTGCTTGCCTTTTTTTTTTTTTCCAGAATTACACAAGGCCTCTCTTCTTATCTAAATCTGAAGCCAAGGACACCCATCACTCTCAATGGATCTAATATTCTGTCGCTACAATTTACA
>NW_015759302.1:0-572 GCF_001515625.1 Sinocyclocheilus rhinocerous
ACAATTCAAATTCAAATTGTTTTGTCATAATATTAGCTCCATAAGGTAAAGGCCTCACAGGTACTGAGATTGAATTATACAGTTCTTGACTCCGCAAACAAAATGTGCTGTATTAGATTTTAGGAGCTGCAAATAAAGTATGAAATAAAGAAGATAAAGACAAAATAAAAACAAGAGTGTATGAAGTAAACAAATTCAAACAAGGAAATGATGGTCTATAGGTCACGCCACAAACAACCTAATCATAGAATACAAACAACATGCATGTGCACATCCACAAAAACACATTTGTTCACATAACAGGCACATGCATTTATCATGGTCTGCCTCCTTCATGTACACACACATACACACATATGGAGGTGTGTTCTGGGTGGCAATTGGCTGCAGTGAAGGGTGCACACACAGATAATGGGAGCACACAAGGCCATAAATAATGCAACAGCGACAGCATTCAGTGAAAACTCTGCCCTCTCAGCACACCTCCCATACCTCCATAGGGACGGTAAAAAAAAACTGTTTTAATCTCCTTCCCTCTGCACCTTCATCCCTCACTCACAACACAAAAAAGG
>NW_015759303.1:0-563 GCF_001515625.1 Sinocyclocheilus rhinocerous
TATATATATATATATATATATATATATATATATATTATAAGCATATTTTTGAAAAATTTGTATATTTATTTTTCCTGCTGTATTCATATATACTTTTTGTGTTTGTATTAATTTTTTTCTGTATTTATATATTCACAGATTACACTTATTTAATTTTAAGCCTAACTATAACACTTAATGTGGTTGAAACAAGAAAAAACAATTTGCCAGTTGGGTGAGAAAAAAAATACACTCAAAATAGATTATCTGTCTTACTGTGTTGCTTCTTATCTTGTAAACTTATCTTGTTTTCCAGTAAAAATGTAAACATCCTTAACGATATTGATTGTAGTATTGATTTGATGCAGCGCTGTGATTCTAACGCACCTGTGGTCTCCTCAGATCTGTCCACGTACCCTCATTACCTGCGGGATCTCTTGCACACTCAGGTGTGTCAGGCTCACCTGCGGGGGCGTGGCCTGTGCGAGGCCGAGAGCAGCGTGGGCGCTGACCTTTCACCTCCCGTGGGGTCGCCGTCGGACACGCTCTGCTCCAGCATGTGCAGTTTGGACGAGAGACACCCG
>NW_015759304.1:0-572 GCF_001515625.1 Sinocyclocheilus rhinocerous
CTATTGGAATTATGTTTCTGAAAACCTCTAAAGCTATTTTAATGCTTTAGTTCGTAGATTAAATCGCGGGTTGAGGCTAAAACAATAGCTTGTTTTGTATTTACCCTTTTGGATTCAAATCTGAAGCTATTTAGTGCTTTTTGTGAAACCTTGACTTATAGGCCTGTACATTTGATAAACGTTCTTGGATGTAGTTGAATGCTTTTCAAGAACCGTAGCAAAGGAGAGCATGAAATGCTACAGCTTTCAAAGGTACTTCTTTATCCTCTTATCAGAATTGTTTGCCACAGAACCGTTCATTGAATTAAGCATAATATAACCTCACTGCTTATGACAAGAACATATGCAAAGGTAACACCAACATGGAAGCAATCAGCACTGAACTGTAAAGGAAGTGTACTTTATTAGAAAGTGTACTAAACATAAAAAAGGTATGCTTTCCCACACTTTGATAATGTCTAGCATCATATAAAGCACAAAATTAAAGGGTCTGGTTATAATTGTGTCCCTTCATTAATAATGTTGGGTGGGTGCAGGTGTAATTATTTCTTAATTTCTCCACAGGGACAGAA
>NW_015759305.1:0-572 GCF_001515625.1 Sinocyclocheilus rhinocerous
ACTTAATAACTAATCTCTCTTTGACTCTGTTGTGTTAAAGTCCTTGGTTTAACAGCGTAGATAGAGCACAACACAAATTTACACAGACAGATTTTACTGAAAAGCACCATTTTACCTTTTACCATTTGTAGAAGAATGTTGTTACTGGATGAAATCTCTTTCACAATGTTATGAAATCTGATTAAACTACACTGATATTTAGTCTTAGAATAAATGTGTTGAAAACAAACAAAAAAAAACATAGTTAAGTATTTAATTAAAATAATGAAAGAGTTGAGTAAACTCAAGTGAATTCCATTCACTGAAGTTGAAGCAAAATGATTTAGCATACATTGAAAACAAGTATTTTTGACAAAGTTACGGTTATCGTTATTTGTTAGAAATATAATATTTTCAAACCTCACCTTTTCAACTTAGTCATTAACGTCTTGTTCTAGTGAGCTGTCAAAACAAAGATTGTTAAAATGATAGTTGGACTAGTTGAAAGAATTCTGTTATCAATTACTGTACATCCTGTATGACTGTATTTTTCTGTGGAGCTTAAAATATGATATTTTCAGGGGGGGGGGGGG
>NW_015759306.1:0-572 GCF_001515625.1 Sinocyclocheilus rhinocerous
GAACCATGAGCTCTGCTAATGATTGCCCTCCATTGGTTTTCACTCTGTAGTGGCCACAGTCCTCCTTGGTCACATCATTAATGATAAGGACATGCTTACATCCATCTTTCTTGAAGCGATATTTAAAGGACTCATCTCGGGTAAGTTCCACTCCATCTTTCTCCCTGTACAGGTCAGAATTTTGGTATTCATTAATATTTGTTGATGCTTAGGTCAGAGTCTCATTAAACTGTGTGTGTACATTACACATAAATATACATAAATGCAGTTGGGAAAAAAATGATGACGGAAAAGATTACAAGAAGGAAATTCCAAGAAAGTTTGCACCTGAACATGAAAGAACAGAAACATTGGTACTGTCATGGCTAACAGTAATATGGCACTCAACAATACTCAATAACAGTACTCAATAGTAACAACCTCTAAAATGTAAAGCTTGATTTATGAGCATTACAGCGTGTTAGTGGGAGCAATTGGAATAAATCAAATGGCTGACATAGTAAAGGACTAACGATTTATATTAAGTTGATAGCTGCTAATCTTTTCTCATTGCTTACATAAGCTTTTACACC
>NW_015759307.1:0-572 GCF_001515625.1 Sinocyclocheilus rhinocerous
AAGATCAGTCTCAATCAATGTGACTTTACTGTATAACTTAACATCACAGTTTGGGCAGTTTTTATTTGGCAGACACTTGTTATGGGTTCCTATGATTAACTGGTGGAGCATAAGGCTAGTCATGGGTTTGATTTAGAAAAAGCATGCATACTCAAAACATGCACCCTAAATGTGCTGTAAGTGAGTATGCCAAGTTACTTTAACTGAATGTGTATGCGTTTGTCCACAGTCAAAAAAATACATTTTTGTGTAATTAATTTCATGACCCACCATGCTTACTTTAGATTAATGTATGTATAAAAGAATATAGGTGACACCACTTCATGGGGTTTACTCATGTACTGTTTTCAATCCATGCAACTGTGAGTTTGTCATGCACATAACAGTTTTGTGAGATCTGTTGCTCCAGGCAGTGCAGACCAGCTGACACATTGTTCAATCAGATGCAAATAACAAGATGAGGCAGGGAGCAGGTGGCATACCGGCTGATGTCAAAGCTGTGCGTATTTATGGTTGAGTTAGCAGAATATGATCCTTTAAATCATGTTGTCATAATAAAATCGACACTCTCT
>NW_015759308.1:0-572 GCF_001515625.1 Sinocyclocheilus rhinocerous
ACTGGATCTCTGACCATCACAAACATCACAACTCAACATGCTGGATATTATAAACTAAAGATCAGCAGCAGCAGATTCAGCATCAAAAGGACCTTCAGTGTTACTGTAAATGGTGAGTATCATTTAATCATTCAGATCATGTCCTCTTGAGCAGTTTAAGAAAACAGCTTACATTTTTTTAAATGGACTCAATAAATCTTTTCATTTTATTTTATGTGAAGTTAATATCATCTTTATGACCGTCACATGCATGTCAATGTGACACAACTTTAGCAAAAATGTATGTTATTTATATGAAAAGTGTGCTGTTTCCAGTTGTGCTCACAGTGCTGTGATGCTGTTTTAACTACCAAACCCACCAGATGGCGCCATTTATCAGTTGAATCAATATCACTAGGTGTAAATATCAGTCAAAGCTGTCAGTTGCTCGCCAGTAATAATAATGTCTGTATTTATCATTACAGGTTCAGGTCAGTCTTCAGGTCCTATAGCAGGAATACAGTGCATGTTGCTTCTGTTCTGCTGCTCGTGGCTGCAGTTGTTGGTGTGATTTCTCTATAGGTGCGCGTCCT
>NW_015759309.1:0-572 GCF_001515625.1 Sinocyclocheilus rhinocerous
TTTAACTCTAGGGGAGTCGGAAAATGAGCCTATTTTCAAAAATAGGGGAGTGTTCCTTTAATTTGATATAAAATTATTCATATGATTTTATTCATTCCCGCCCACCGCTATTCTGCATTGACCTTGACAGCTGAATTTGTGGGTTTTAAATGCTAAAATATATTGAATCCGTTGGAATATGCTCGATGCGAGCACAAAGCGGACTTGTGTGCAGATAATAATGTGTCTTGTGTTTGGTGTGGAAGTGGCCTGAGTGTGTAAGGAATCAGACTCTGACTCACGCAGACGCACAATGACGCTGATTCAGCTCTGATTCTGTTCTGTGTGTGTTTTCAGGAGACGACACGCTGAAGACGTGGGACATACGCAACTTCAGGAAACCTCTCGCCGCTGTTACTGGCCTGAGCTCCTTCTTCCCCATGTAAAGGGAAACTTTTGCACTCTTAACACTTCTCCTGCAAATAATGTGAAGAAAATTCATTATGAGCTGTTTACAGATCAGTCTGACCATTCTCTAGATGTTTTGCTAATTCTTAGTCTTATTATGGGAATTGAGTACTTTTGGGAAGCAT
>NW_015759310.1:0-572 GCF_001515625.1 Sinocyclocheilus rhinocerous
GTCTGGTTTTAAGCCCTGTCACAGTACTGAAATTGCCCTTTTAAGAGTTTTTAATGATCTTCTTCTAGCTGTTGACTCGGGTAACTCTGCTGTTTTAATGCTTTTGGATTTGACTGCGACCTTTGATACGGTCAACCACTCAATTCTTTTATCCCGACTCGACCAGTGTGATTCACCTTAAGGGCACAGCTCTCAAATGGTTTCAATCGTATTTGACAGATAGGAGTTTTTCTGTTCACCTTGATTAATTTTCTTCACTTGCTGCACGTCTTTCTTGTGGCGTCCCCCAAGGGTCCATATTGGGCCCTGCCCCCATGCTGTTTTCTCTGTACATGCTGCCATTGGGGTCCATTTTCAGAAAACACTATTTTTCCTTCCATTGTTATGCGGATGATGTTCAAATTTATTTGCCCGTCACAACAAATGACAAAGTCTCATGTCAGCCATTGCTTGCCTGAGAGATTTAAAGATATGGTTGGATCAGAACTTTCTTTGTCTTAATGAAAATAAGACAGAGGTTGTTGTGTTTGGTCGTCCTGGGGATTTAAAGGCCTGTGTGGATGCTCTTGGTA
>NW_015759311.1:0-572 GCF_001515625.1 Sinocyclocheilus rhinocerous
AGAAAGGCAGAATTAAAAAAAGAACAACAGAAAATCAAAAGAACAATAGAAAAAAGAGAGATAAAACAATAGAATGAATGAAAGAATGATAGCTAGAAGTTAGAAAAATAGAAAGAACCAAAAGAACAATATATAGAACAATAGATACAATGACAGAAAGAACGATAGAAAGATCAACAGAAGGATAGAAAGAACCGTAGAAGAATGATCTAACGATACACAGAATATCAGAACGATCAAACCATGGACAGAACGATAAAAACAACATAAAGAATGATAGAAAGATCGAACCATATAGATAGAACTACAGAATGATAGATAGAATGACAGACAGATAGATAGAATGATAAAAAGAATAGAAAGAACGATAGAAAGAATGATGCAATGAACGACAGATTCTGATTGACTCCTAGAGGACTTGACCTTAATCCACCTCCAAATTCTGACCTTTGACCCTTTCCTCTTCTGCCCTTCCTCTCTCAGCTCCATCACGCTGTCAGTGGAGGGCTGTTATTTGAGTGGTGCGCGGACGGGACGCTCTGCCAAGGACAGCAGCTCAGGGGTGGCACAGC
>NW_015759312.1:0-572 GCF_001515625.1 Sinocyclocheilus rhinocerous
ATATTTCTACATTATCTGTAGTGCCAAATATAAACTAAACCCACTGAGTGTCTGAGTAAAAACCAGCTGCTTTTAAACGCTCATATTATGCATCTCTTTGTATGCACTTGTGCACTGCATGGTCAAATGTTCTTGATCAAAATATCCGTCTTAGTAAGATATTAAATTCAAACAGTCGGTTTATTTCACAATAAGAATGCACCTAATGAACCTGCCACTTAATATTAAACAACAATATTGACAAGAGTAAGAGAAAACCACCATGTTTACTTGAAAAGTACATGACATTATTAATATTTACCATAAATAAATAATAATAACAAATAAACAAGTTCAAGGTCATTTTTAGTCCATCTCGACAAGACAGACATCTCAGGGTTGGAGATGGACTAAAATTAATAACTAAAATCATTTTATCTGTAAAATAAAACCTGCTTAATAATTATGCACACCTGAATATAAAGTGGTTTTCACTTCCATCCTTCATAGACAATTATATATAATTTATAAATGATTAAAGACAAAACGAATAGTAGTTATTAAGATTGATGTGGTTTGGAATTGGTAAAATG
>NW_015759313.1:0-572 GCF_001515625.1 Sinocyclocheilus rhinocerous
TGTTTATTTAAAAGTAACAGAGCACAAGGCTTATTACAATTAGTATACGGCAAGTGTGCTACAAATAATATGAAGTTCATGCATTAACAGAACACAGCATAAAGATCTTGATAACAAGAAGCCATTTAAGTATCGATTATAAATGATAACTGTTAATGATATTGTTAATGTCCACACAGCTGACAGCTTTACGTGATCTCTCTCATGCTGCCACAACCAGAGCTGCTTTTTGCAGGTATGCTGTCAACGCTGGTGTTCGGCAGAGATGAGGATTGTTTGAAAGTCTTTTTTCCACTAAAACTTTGATGTGCGCCGTCTCATGTTTTTTACATCAACATCACAAAATATTTGATGCAAAACAAGCAGGAAAAAAGGCATTACATGCAAATATTTAAATCATAACGTGCAAATTCATATAGTCGCCAGTGGCGATCTCAGCCAAAATATCACTCGCAAATTAATAATATTTGCGACCATTTTAGGCGCAGCCCGGAGCCCTTCATATAGTGTTAATCACTTTTGACAAAGGCAGCAGCAGTAACAAGGTTGTGACTTGGGCTGTCAAAAAAAAA
>NW_015759314.1:0-572 GCF_001515625.1 Sinocyclocheilus rhinocerous
AAAAAGGATAATAGGTCACTACTTGTCTTAACCTGTGATAGATGTTCCCCCATGTCACAAAGTTTCACGAAGAATAGATTGTTTGGTTTTATTTAGGTCCGAGGCATGACTATGCTTTTTCTTAAAATGTCCTTCATCTGTCCCTGTGTTTGTTATAAATGAATCCTGAGCTATTTTTAGCATTCATTGGTCTCTTCCTGGTGTGATAGATGGAGGGGTCACTAGACCTGAGATCAGAGCATAAGCCTCTTTGATTTCTCATTTTTGCTGCGGCAGCTACAGCTGTGATGGGTCTTATGTAACCGCAGCGCTGCATGACTCACCAGTCTTAACCTTGTACAAGGTGGAGATTTCTCCAAATTCACAGAAACTAAATGCAGGGGTGACACATAATTTATCATCACTTATTCTCAATTTGATTCCATCCTCAATAGGCTGGGATTATTACATACATGTGCCATATTCAGGTGTGTAAATTAAACAAAACTGAAACTTTGTCCACTAAACATTTTGTCATTAAAATAATGACAAAATGTAATTAGCAATTGTATGCAGAGGTAATTATTTTTTAA
>NW_015759315.1:0-572 GCF_001515625.1 Sinocyclocheilus rhinocerous
CCATCCTGGAGTTTGTCGCACACACTGAAGTAGATGCATTCTCTTATCTTTGTTCGTCTCTTCAGTAGTTTTTGTTGGATTGATTAACTGATTATTGTGTTTGCTCATTAGCTGACTGCTTGACTGCCCATACAGGCCTGTTTTAACAAGCTCTGCGGCAGGGGCCCATAACCCTGGCCTTCGTTAAGCCCCGGTAGACTCGTGTACCGTATCCCTCTAAAAGCAGACAAAGGACCCTCTTTTAAAGAGAAAACACACACACATACACACACCAAATCTTGCATGCTATTTTAAGTACTGTAGTTTTTTCCTTACACTGCTTTTATCTCCTCCTATCCTCTTCATACTCAGAATAATCTTTGAACATCTTCAGCTTGAAAACTGAGAGAGAAGCCAGAAATGTTAAAGTCAGAACAAGTGTGTGAGTGCATGTTTGAAAGTACAGAATAAACAGAAAACAGGAAAATATTTAGGCATACTCATATGATTGACTAATATTTAAGATCATTCACGTTTATTACACAGCCAACATGCCTGGCTTCTGCAGACGTCGTACAGACACACACACACAC
>NW_015759316.1:0-572 GCF_001515625.1 Sinocyclocheilus rhinocerous
AGTTAATGCTCTTAACAAAGTTTTATGTACTCATCACAACCAACCAAACTCAGGAAAGTATTTATATTGGACCCCTAATCAGCTATTTTCTTGACATTGACATTTGGGTCTCAGTAAAGCTAGATCAACTGTATAAATGCATTTATTTAGCTTTAAATATATTTGTTCTGTATAAGGCTCTGTATGAACATTCTGAAACAAACATAGTGTGTTACCGAGTGCTCCTCTGAATCTGATGTCTGTGAGGTGATGACAGGGTTGAATTCAGTAGGTGTGAGTGGGCTCAGTTTTTTCCTGATCGCTCGAATTTGAAGGAGGGCACGAAACGCTATAGGAATTAAAAGGAGAAATTTGAAATTAGTCAAATATTTTATCTGAAACAATATAAAAAAACAGCATCAACTAGTGTCAGTATGTCCAGTGTTTTATTTAATGAAATACCCGCCACAACATTTATGTATGAGTCACTATAGATAAAAATATAATCTAAGCAAAATTACATTTTCATAAATATAATAATCTCAATAATAGAGTCCTGTTGAATGAGTTCAGTACAGGGGTTGGTGCTTACG
>NW_015759317.1:0-572 GCF_001515625.1 Sinocyclocheilus rhinocerous
GTTTCCCTGATCTATGTGCAATGCAAACGTTCTGTAGATATTTCCCAGTGACAAAAACCTGGGTCCCTCTGTTGGTTCCAGCCTGTCAGCTAAGCTTAACCTGAAGCACTAGTGACAGCAACAGACTTGGAAACTCGGGAAAAAATTTAGAAGGAAATCAATGGTTGAACTCAGTATTCTTTCGCACAAATCGCAAGACCACTTTCCCCTGGAGTGCACTTGAAGTTTCATTTCTCAGGAAGGAAATGTAGTTGGGAAGGAAATGCTCTGGAAAATATCGCTGCTTTTGATAAGCTTAAAGTATGGGATTCATTTCACAAAACAACTAGATCTGCATTTGCAGAAACAAATATCAGTCCTTTCAAGGCGACAGAATAGTGTTAAGGCTGTAGGGTAAAATGTCATAAACTAAAATTTGATAGAGGAAGAAAGGAAAAGAGATCAATAGCGATTTGCAATACAGACGCATTAACAGATGCCAGAAAGAAGTCCATTGGAATTTATTATGCAAAATCGGATGGGTACTGTACATTAAAGGAACACTCCACTATTTTTGAAAATAGGCTCATTTT
>NW_015759318.1:0-572 GCF_001515625.1 Sinocyclocheilus rhinocerous
ATTTTAAAGTGTATTTTATTCTTGTGATGGCAAAGCTTAATTTTCAGAAATCATCTAAATGCTATTTGGTAAAATGTTTCATGAACACCAAATCAGCATATTAGAATGATTTCGGAAGGATCATGTGACATTTGACATTTAAATTCAGCTTTGCAATCACAGGGAATATATTACATTTTAAAATGTATTTATACAGTTATTATTAAATTGTAATAATGTTTCACATTATTACATTACATTACATGTACATTACATTTTTAAAAATCTTACAGACCACAAAGTTTTGATGTTTTGACAGGTAGGCCTAGTGTATACTGAAATACCGAAATGAACTATTGAATATAGAAATAATTGATGATTGATACACTCTTTGTAACTTTTAATGTGACCTTCAAATAAATAAAAAGAAAACGTTTAAATCTTTTAATTTTAATAAAAATCAAGCGTTAGTAAACATAGAATGCAAAATAACCAGACACATTATTATATCTATATTATTTCAAATAATTACCAGTTAATTAATCTCCACGACCATTTAAATGTATCTTTTGATTACGATTTTAAGAATAAAA
>NW_015759319.1:0-572 GCF_001515625.1 Sinocyclocheilus rhinocerous
GGGCCATAAACATTGACAAGAATCAGTGATTTAGATAATAAAGTCCCTTGAACAATTAAATATCTACCTGATGGATCTTGTATTGTCTTAGCTACTTGAAATGGAATTGATTTATGGATCATTGTAATAACCCCTCGTGCTTGAGAACTAAATGAAGCTGAAAACACTTGACCAGGCCATCTATTACGTATTCTACATATGTCTTTAGACATTAAATGTGTTTCCTGGAGAAAAACAATTTTAGACTGTAGCTGCTTTATCCTAGTCATTACTTGTTTAATTTTAGTAAAAGTATGCAGCCCCCTACAGTTCCAAGAAATAAACTTAACCCCAATAATCCCTGCCATATCCTATAGTACTAGATAATACAATACTCTCCTTAGTTTTAAAACAGAAAATCACCTGTACCTTGTGACAATAAAAAGTAAAACTAGAAAACAACATAATTAGAAACACTAACCAATAGAAACATTTAAACACTACAACTGTGAATTGCCGAGAACCACCAGCAAATCTACACACTACTTTACTTCTAACTTCCCCCATCTAAATGATACAATGAATTGCATCCC
>NW_015759320.1:0-572 GCF_001515625.1 Sinocyclocheilus rhinocerous
CATCATAGTGACTGACTGAAAGGGAACCCCAATTTCCTGGCAGAGGAAGCATTAACCGTCGGCACTCTACTATACTGCTATTACAGCTGCTATTTTGATTTCTGGCACCTGTGACAGAAATTAGGAGAAATGCCATTCGTGGCAAACATTGTCAACTTGTGCGGATCATATCTATAATAAGTGATACAAGCCATTAAAGGGTTACTTCACCCAAAAATGAAAATTATCCCATAATTTACTCACCCTCAAGTCATCCTAAGTGTAAATGACTTTCTTCTTTCAGACAAACACAATCAGTTATAATAAAAATGTATCCAGGCTCTTCCAAACGTTATAATGGCAGTGAATGGGTGGTGAGATTTTAAAGCTAAAAAAAGTGCATCCATTGATCATAAGACGTGCTTCACGTGGCTCCAGGGGGTTAATAAAGGCCTTCTGAAGCGACTCGTTGCATTTGTGTAAGATAAATATCCTTATTTAAAACTTTATAAAGCAAAACAACGAGCTTCCGGTGCGATGGTCTTGCGCATTCGACGTACATTAACTTCTGTGACGTAGTACACAATGCCATG
>NW_015759321.1:0-572 GCF_001515625.1 Sinocyclocheilus rhinocerous
ATTTCATGAAGTGTGCGATTAATTGCGATTAATCACAGAAAAAAGGGTGTGATTAATTAGATAAAAAAATTGAATCGATTGACAGCCCTAATATAAACATTTCTTTTAATCAGTGCTTAAAGAAACAAGAGCATTTATTTGAAAAAGAACGCTTGATAAATTTAATGCATCCTTGCTGAATAAAAGTATTAATTAATTTTTTTTTTTAAATCTTACCAACCCTAAACTTTTGAACGATAGGCTCATAAAGACTCTTACCTACTCTTTACCTTGTTTTTTTTTTTCCCCCAAAGGAATCTCTCAGGGAAGTTTAATGGAACAAAAGATCTTAGTATAAGGAAAATTTTAATAAGACCTCCACAAACTACACTTCTATGTAGTACAGGTTATTCTTTCTACATAACCACCTGTTTGTCCTTCAATTTTGAGTACTGAGTGTAATACACACACTTGTTGTGTAAAATATGTTGTGTCATAGAAATTGAATGTATTAATTAACAAAACTCCAGAAGTGAAGGTGCATCAAATTTGTAATATACAGTGGGTACGGAAAGTATTCAGACCCCCTTAAA
>NW_015759322.1:0-572 GCF_001515625.1 Sinocyclocheilus rhinocerous
CAGATTAAAATCGAGCTTCCTGTTCATGTCCATGAGAAGCATCATGTTCTCTTTACTTTCTACCACATAAGCTGTGAGCTTGGCAACAAAACCACCACCAAGAAACGGGATGGAGTGGAAACACTGGGTGAGTGTGTGCTTGTGTGTTGTATACACTATACTTTGAAGTTTTCACAATATTCTTAATAAATGCCTATGTGTGCATAAGAGACTTCTTTCAAAAATCTTACTGACCGCATATGATCGAATGGTTGTGCGTGTGTGTGTGTAAGGAATATACCTTTAACTCTTGCTCTCTACAGTGGGTTACTCCTGGGCTCCTTTATTGAAGGATGGCAGAATACAGTCCTCAGAGCTACAACTTCCTGTGTCTGCTAATCTACCAGCTGGTTACATCTATGACAAAAGCCAAGACTCAGAGAAGGTGAAATCTTACTTACAACACTGAAAATTCATTGTTTGTTGGTTGGTTCGGTTAGGCTGGTGGGATTGATTCACTGATTCATTCAGTCATTTTTTTTGTGTTTTTTTGCAGTGTTTTCCATACATCAAATGGGTGGAGAATGCCAAAC
>NW_015759323.1:0-572 GCF_001515625.1 Sinocyclocheilus rhinocerous
AGTAAAACAATGAAATCGTAATCAGAACTGTGAACTTGAATTGCGATACAGACAACAGGTCTAAAGCTTAAGGTTTTTAATTTTAGTTTAAGTGATAAATGGTGAAAAAGGCTGAAAATGTGTCCGACTGAGCATTTTGCTCTCGATCATGTTCAGTTTGCTCACACATGATGTGGGCCTATGGTTTATAAGAGTAAGTTTCCTCTGAGTCATCACCGAAGACTTTCAAAAGACTTTAAAAACTGACCTTGCTTTGGCAAGTAGTCCCTGAACATTTATCTCCTACAACATGTTTTCCAGAAGCTGTGTCAAGCGTAGGCTATCCAATTATTTTCCATCGTTCTATAGACATAAACAGAAGAGAAAAAACTAAACTGTGATGAAAAGGGCCTGTAATAATGGATATGTTCACAAATACAGATACAATTCACAATTAAATGTTTTCCCAACGCATTTTGGGATTCTGGAGAGTGTTGCAACACACGATTAGTTAGAAATTCCTAAATGCATTTCTATTATATTCTAATATATTTTTACTATTTAAAATAACTGCTTTCTATTTGAACATATTT
>NW_015759324.1:0-572 GCF_001515625.1 Sinocyclocheilus rhinocerous
CCCTCTCCCTCTCCCTCTCCCTCTCCCTCTCTCGCTCACGGTAGCGCTCCTTCTCTTTGTCTCTGATGCTCTTGGAGGTGGCGGGTGTGTAGTCACCGATGTCGTCAAAGATGCTGCAAACACACTCAGATGTTAGCAAGCTTCTGTTCAGATCACAAACTTAAACCGTTTGACTGTGTGTGAACTCACCTTACGTCGGCCTCTGGTGCCTTCTTCTCATCCAGACGCCCTGAAAACAGAGAAAACACTAAAGTTTAGCTTTTACAAACACTAAGGATGGGCATGAGTTACATCATGGACTCTTCAAACCCTTTTTTCCCCCCCACAGTTATAGTAAGTTTTTTAGGTTTTCATTTTTAAAGATGTAATGTACATTTATAACACTATACGTGGTGTTATATTACCCTGATATTAAATTACCCAAAACTAGTTAACACTGTTGCATGAGTGTGACTGCCGCTCTTCTGAACAATGTAACCAATCTCTTGATTTTTTTCTCGTTTGGAAGGTCATTGAAATACTATCTTGGATTGTTTGCTATTGGAGCAAACAGGAACAAAAATTATACAGGG
>NW_015759325.1:0-572 GCF_001515625.1 Sinocyclocheilus rhinocerous
TTTTATTGTTTATCATTGCTTTAACATTCATTTGTTTTAGGACATACACATTGTTAAATCATTTACCTACTGTCTTTTGTTTTCTTCCAAAGACTCTTCCTCCTTCCTGAGCATCCGCATGGTGTTTATTTACCAAGAGTAGCAAGAGATACTGGAAAAGGTGGGGTGGTGCTTATATTGAGTTCTGGGAAGTCTGACACAGGAATGCCTGCAGCAAAAGAATGCCTAACAATTTCAAGAATTTTTGTTTTACAATTCAACAGACAATTAGGCTTGATATCAGACTCCGCTGGCAGTGGGCACTGATCCTGCACAAAACAGATTCATTCAGTCTGCCTGTTTGCCTTTAGTGGATTTTAGGAATCTTTAGGAAATTGTGAATGGATTACTTGTGCCCCATAGTATTATGTTGGCTTTTTTTTCAAATTTCGTTGACCAGATATGTGATATCTTTTATAGCCGACAATTATTTTAAGTTGTAAAACTTTAAAAAATATATCTTTTCCCCTTAATTGCGCATTTAGACTTTTTTTATTTCTTAAAAAATAGTTTGAACTCGGGACACCAGTAGC
>NW_015759326.1:0-569 GCF_001515625.1 Sinocyclocheilus rhinocerous
TAATGTTCTTTTTAGCAGCATCATATGACCCCTTTAACATTTCACAGGGTGAGTGAAAGAGAATAAAGAATACAGCAGAGAATACAGATCAGAAAGATTGAGCTAAGTTTTAAATTACATTGATATTAGTGAATTTTGAAGAGTGGTCTACACAACAATGAATTCCTTTACCTGTTTAACAAAAAAAGAAGCAACTTGGGCATCACTGCTCAGTTTTTCGTTACACATCGTTTTTTTTGTCTTTGTCAGGTTTTCTGTCTTATGTTTTCATACCTTTTTCTACAAATTAATAATGTTTAAAAATTTTTAATTAGGACCAAACTACTGAATTCACCTTCAAAGGGAAAGTTCACCAATTTTCAACCCGTTTTGTATCGTTACAATGTCCGTAGTGTAAGTAAATGACAAATGTGTATTATTAATGTTACCTGCAAAAAGATATCCCTGACTTTAAGCTCCAGGACTTTTGTGAAAACTGCATATCATTCTTCCGCATTTTTGTATCCCCGCTCACGCATCGATCCCAGTGCATTATGGGTGTTCAAGTTTTACTAACTACATTTTTTTTT
>NW_015759327.1:0-572 GCF_001515625.1 Sinocyclocheilus rhinocerous
ATTGTGAAAGAGTTAGTTTGGAGGGATAAATGTACTGTAGTACTGTACATGTTTGATATTTTTACACTCTGCAGTAGGCGTCACAATCCTAACTCGTTGTGGGTGGTTGTCAGGGCGTTGCTAAGTAGTTGCGATTTATTTGCTCACATTGTGGCACTCTAGCAGTAAATTACTTCTTGTAAAACCAGGCCTCAAACGTGGCCATATGCCTCGACTTCCTTGTCTTCAACTTCCTCCCATGTGTGTGCTTTTAGTGCTGATAAGAATGGCGTTATCTCTGCAGAGTGATGATTGATTTCCTGTACGTCAGTATTTGCTCATGATCTGAGGCCTGTTCTACATTCATTTTCTGTGTGTGTTTGTCTCCAGCCCACAGCTGAAGCCTTGAGAGGAGCCATCCAGCTCGGCATCGGGTACACAGTCGGCAATATGACCTCCAAACCAGACAGAGATGTTCTCATGCAAGACTTCTACGTTGTTGAGAGTGTCTTTCTCCCGAGGTATTACCGCACACGTACCGTGCTTGACACTTGACAGATGTAATGTGTGGTTGCCATAGACTCCCTATTCAA
>NW_015759328.1:0-572 GCF_001515625.1 Sinocyclocheilus rhinocerous
ACAAAATTCGACTCTGAAGCACACTTATTTGGAGGGCTACAAAAACTGTAGTCTCAGCGAAATGCTAACGGTGATTGTGACAGGCTTTCTACCAAGGACATATCAAAAGTAAGTCAAAGAAGCCAATGTATGTATGTAGATAAAGTTAAGATGAAGTTAACTGTTAGCCTGAGACCAGACAATGTTCCATACATACTAGGGATGGGCATTTCAAGCAAAATTAATATTCGAAAATCGCTGGGTATTATTCGATTATTAAAATCGCACCCTACCCCGCATGCACGTATAGGCTACACACCCATAAATGGAGAGAGATCATTCATTCTGCATGTTAACAAACTGTTTAATTCATTAGGGAATAGGCTATCTTAACTCAAGCCATATAATGATTGTAAGAGCTGAAACATATTAATATAATATGACCGAATGACGGCACTTATTAATATAACAATCCGTTGATTAGCATAAACTGCTCATAAGGCTAGGGCATTTCCATTTCAAAAATGAGCATGAACATTAATAGCAATTTAAAAAGAAAATCAAAAGGTTGATTAATTGATCAATGAATATCA
>NW_015759329.1:0-572 GCF_001515625.1 Sinocyclocheilus rhinocerous
GATTTGCTGCTCAAGAAACATTTCTTATTATTATCAATGCTGAAAGCAGTTGTGCTGCCTCATAGTTTTGTGGAATCCGCAAGGAACTAACATTAATACAGAGAGTTTCTGAAAACTTGGAACATGTGTTTAAAGTAGTTTTTATTATTATTATTATTTTTTTTTGGAGGCTTGCATTTGTCATTGACCCTGATAATATAGTTTGTAATTTGCAAAAAAGATAAATGTGTTCAGTTAGAAAAATGCAAAACAGAAGGATCTTCAAGTGGTCTCAGACTTTTGGACCCCATTGTAGATGAACACTGACTCCCGCCGCACGTTTGTGTATGTATCGCCCATGACTGACAGCAATCTTAGGCTTACTAGTAATTTTCCTATTCACTGCCATCATCCTCAAAAACGCCACCTCATTCACCTAAAGCTGCTCTGCTGGAATGACACAGGCTGAGACAGAGCAGGAAAGGGAGAAACAGGAAGAGAAAAGAGAGAGAAAGACAGAAAGCCCCTCTCACTGCTGCCAGGGGGCACACAGACAGTCCCTGCGTTACGGGAATGCTAATTCTTTTGATTCA
>NW_015759330.1:0-572 GCF_001515625.1 Sinocyclocheilus rhinocerous
CCGGACGGCCCTCCAGCGTTCTGATAAACTTCACACAGAGAGATTACAGTTTACAAACGCTAATTAAATCAAATCGACTTCCCTGTGTGATTAAAAGTGTGCCGCATTCAGATTTACATCTTGTTATATTCTAATGATTATTATGTTTATTACTGTCTGTATGATGGACTTTTGTGTGTGGAGGGTAACGATATAAACACTGGGGAGATAATTACAGGCCAGTCTTAAAACACTGACGTGTGCTTGTTTATGTGTATGCATGTGTGTCATTAGATGTTAATGTTTAATTGTGTTTGTGCCATGAATATAAAAGACTTTAATGAGAGCGCAGGAGCTGATCGAGTCCTCTGGGGCCGTTTTAGTGTCATTCGGTATAATTGAGCGAATGTCTAAAGGCTTCATCACCGATGTGTGTTGTTTCTGATGAGAAACCTTCGACAATTATCGTCAAATATTAATTTACTGACCTTTCCCGCTATTAACTGCAAATCTTAGCGGGAGTCTTTAAATGGATCATAATTACAGTTTGTGTGTGTGTGTGTTTCATACATTGATGAGGAAAGTTTTGCTGT
>NW_015759331.1:0-572 GCF_001515625.1 Sinocyclocheilus rhinocerous
AAGTGCTGAAGAAAAGGCCTTGGCTTCTTTCATTCCATCATGTACAACTAATTGCAGAGAATGTGCAAAACATGACAGCCTTTGTCTTGTTCTCACCATGATAGTCTCGTCTTCCCAGGTCACATCCTCCCAAAGACTCTCATCATCTAAGTTTTCCTCTTCTGCATCACTGCCATCACTGTGCTGCTCTTCCTGTGGTAGCTTGACTTTGAATGCACACTTCATATTGGCTGCATTATCAGTAATAATGTACCTGACTTTACTTGCTATGTTATATTCATCAATGATCTCGTCAAATGCCATGGCTATGTTGTCTCCACTGTGTCTGCCACAAAACCTCCTACAGTCTAAAAGAAAGGACTCCAGCTGATTTCCATCTTGGTTTAATCCATGGGCTGTAACACCGAAGAAGGACCGCATGGTTCGATCAGACCATATGTCAGCAGTTATGGACACAGATGATTGGGTCTGGAGCTTCCTTTTAATTGAATCTTTCACCTGATCAACCAACAAAGGAATGTGTTTTTCAGTGATTGTTTTTCTTGCAATGGGAGTGTATTTGTTGTCCATTA
>NW_015759332.1:0-572 GCF_001515625.1 Sinocyclocheilus rhinocerous
TAATTTTTTTTTTTTCTTATGTGGTGGGAACGGGTTTCCAAATCATTGAAACATTACTTTATTACGCAAATTCATTATGTTGCATTTTCTGCTGGAAATTATACTACCTGGCATAATAGTATGTTGTTATGCCACAAAAATAATGATCTGCTATGGAAGCTGACAGTGATATGGTGAGTAGGTGTCACGTTGTAATTGTTTCTGATTTGGATTTTAGCACAACTGGAATGTTGTATTAACCAATTAGAAGCCAGGACTGAAACTATGTGTTTTGTAATATTTATTATTGATGCTAACTTCTCATGCTTTAAATTACAGATATTTACTTTACTATAATAACTATAATTACTTTTAATATAAATACGATATTTACTAAATGATGTACAAAATGGTCAAATACCAGGTCAATATACAAATGTATTTTTACAGTTTGGGTTTACGATTTACACAGTGTTGTAATACCTTCCTGACCCTTTTTATCTTCTAGGTGGAGGTCAGTGCCCCAACAGCAGTGCCTTGCAAGAGGCGCGCAACTGCAATGATCATCCCTGCACTGTGTACCACTGGCAGAC
>NW_015759333.1:0-572 GCF_001515625.1 Sinocyclocheilus rhinocerous
TTTTTTTTGGAGGTGTAGACATCTCAATCGATTACTAGAAAGAAACGTTTGCAAATCGGTAGACTGAGATAAAGCTCATAGTGTGTAAGGCTGGGAAAGATCTTCAGATAGTAGTAACTGCTATTCCCATCACCCTCATGCAAGTCAGCAAAGGGAATTCTGGGTAATTGATTGGGGAAGTTTGATGCTGTGCCGACTAGCACATGCTTGGCACTGTTATCCACACACCTGCCTCCTCATCTTCAGAAACCAGGAACACTACTATTAGAAGCATAAGGGGATCTTCAAGACACCTGTGCACTGATACTCTCTCACAGCCATTATTCACCACGACAGATGGAGCTCAGCCAGACACTCATACCTGACTTGGGCATCCCTATAGTATTAAATTAGACCGTGCACCTCTTACTGAGAAAGTCAATGAAAGAGACACTTTAAAGCATCCACTTTCAAATGAAAGTCTAGGCTCGGGGGCCGGTCCGCTGTGAAGAGAAGAAGACAAACACTGCAATTTGCTGATTGCGATGACACATACAAATGACAGTTCTTTGGCCGAGATGATACGGGAGAGA
>NW_015759334.1:0-572 GCF_001515625.1 Sinocyclocheilus rhinocerous
TCATTTCCTCTTCTATTTTACTCAAAGGATTAATCCAAGTTTTGTTAAACTCTACATCTGTATACCACTTGTTATTCTCTTTTAAATATGCCAATGCTGTTTTAATTTGATCCGTATTCACAAATTTATACTCATAATGCCCTTTATATGTCAGTTTTCTCTTAAGCTTTACTCGTATCATAAAATCATCACCTGATCTGGGTAAAACATTCACCACTTCTGTAACATTAGATGGCACACATGTTATTGGCCCATGAACTCCATTCTGTCCTCCTCGTGGTAAAGCCAGCATTTTCATGAAAGGTATATGCTTTGATATTAGATGTTGCTCAAGAGAGTTTAAACAGCTCAGTTCAGCAGAAATAGGATCCAAACTTAGATTATTTGCTACACTTTCAGCAGGCATTTTACCTTCACAAATTTTTCTATCACATGTGTGACAAATCCATAAAGATGTAGCAGGGCTGTTTTTATAAACACAGTCTTCACTACAATCTTTATTACACTCATGCAGATATTTCAATGTAATACATTTTTCTGCCATATAACCAGCATGGATTGATTTTTGAAGA
>NW_015759335.1:0-572 GCF_001515625.1 Sinocyclocheilus rhinocerous
GATGATCCTGCACTCAAGGGCACACGCAAACTGTTCCATTTTAAATGCTCTTTATGTTATTTATATTCATATTTACAATGCATAACATAGATAACCGATTATTAATGCATACTTCAATTGCAAAACAGAGAATTGTGATGCATGCATCAGCAAAGTCCAGAGCAGTGTTTTAGTGTCCTGGTGAGGAATAGCATCTCGTGCCGTCAGTGGAGAGATATGCACCGAATTCAGCTCAAACATCTGCAGAGAAACAGAGGCTCAGTTTAGGCTTCACGCTTCATTTACAAGCCCATTATTATTCAGGGTGAACTTCATAAATATTTGCATGACAGAATCAGTGGTTACTATGGAAACCAGCTGATGGGGGATTCAGAAGAGACACTTCAGAGAGATGCAGTGACATAAGCAGCAAACTCGCATGAGCAGTGCGCTCGGAAACCAGAGAGCAGATGTTAAAAGAAAGAGCGAATGAAGTTGTTTACTGGATTTGATTCTCAGAATGATTTGGACCATGTAATGGAACAGAGGTTCTGAGAAAGCAGGCGTAGCCTCTTCTGGACGGGACAAGCTGC
>NW_015759336.1:0-572 GCF_001515625.1 Sinocyclocheilus rhinocerous
TCTGAGGAACAGCAAGCCCAATATGGTGGACAGCCCGGTATGAACGGACCTCATGCACTAATATCTACACTCATTCTGCTTTTGTCAGCAGCGTCATCAGGCAGAGCAAATCACTGGAGAAACTCTTCATTTTTAGGCCACATAGTAACATGCACTTACTATAGTGATAACAGTAAATTCGACAGAATTAGAAGTAACTAACTTTAAACCGAACCCTCATCCTAACACTACAGTGAGAACATGAGCAGCATGAATTAATATTACTTATTGGAGTAATCACAGTGCAACAATGTCACCATAAAAAAAGTGTATTTGTACCTCATTGCATTTTTGTCTTGTTGAATATCCCAACATCCTTAAAACAAGATACATTTACTTAAGAAACATTGTGTGCAAGACTAAAAATATCTCCCACTGGCAAACAGATTTTTCTTGCTTTAGGACACATGTAATATAATGCCGTGTGAGAGCTGAGAAAAATACATTCTCTGAAAACACAGTATCTCAAGTCAATTTATCCTGATTTAAGGGTGCTGAGATATTTTACTGGAAACGACAAAAGTACTGATTAG
>NW_015759337.1:0-572 GCF_001515625.1 Sinocyclocheilus rhinocerous
GAAATAGCACAACGTTTCCTGTGAGGGGTAGGTTTAGGTGTAGGGGATGTCCCCACTTTTCAAAAACAAGCCTGTGTGTGTGTATCCTTAGCTCTGACTGTCACACTGACACTTACAGAGAGGCTGATTTCTCTAATCTGTCTCTCAAACCGAGAGAAAAATACCTGTCAAAGAGCTGCATGCCACTCTCAGAGGTGACAGTCTCATAAAATGAAGAATGCTCTTTTCCCTCTTGCTCTCTCTTTAACTTCCAATCACAGTTTCCTTTCATTCACACTGCCGGCAGAGCGATTTCCTGCTAATGGGATACACGTGCAGAAAAAAAATCTCAGGTTTATTTGTATTTTAAATGTAAAAATTAATAGTTGAGGCGATTGATCCTAGAGCGTTTCAGTTGGTTGCTAGGGTGTTGCTATGTGCTTACTAAATCGTCCTGGCAAGTTCTGGTTTGGAACAGGAAGTCTTTGAGCTAACAGACCTGTGGTTCTGTCTTTAAGCGCAGTCCGACACATCTCAATGCGGGCCGAGTGGAAGGGCACATATCGGTCCTGTGGAGAGGCCACCAACACCAC
>NW_015759338.1:0-572 GCF_001515625.1 Sinocyclocheilus rhinocerous
TCATTATAGGGTGGTTGTGTGCACACACTGCCAACACACATTTATCCATGTAAAAGTGGATTTTGCATCCGATGCCCCCTTTAATTATTTATTTATTTTATTTTTTGAGCCAATGCCTACCTTTCCGCCTCAGAGAAAACACTTCAGTCCTGATTCAATACCTGATGTCTCATCTCTTTATAGCATATCGCCAAAAAGGGTTTATTTAATGATTCCCAAGATTTTGTCATGACACTGATTGACGATGTCTCATAATATTTTTTACACGTAACAAAAGATGAAAAGGTGGTTGGGGAACCCAGGCATACTCAGCGCTATGCACTTAAGATATAATGATCCATGATTAAATGACTTTTAATTCTTAAACATGCAACTGGGCAGATGGCTTCACCTGCTGCTCCAGATGATGACATTGGTTTCTGGATCATTGGGTGGGGATGAGCGGCATGGAGACACGTTTCACACCAACTAGGGAAGAGAGTGAGCATTTATGGGGTAAATCTTAGGGCATGAGGAAAAAGCCCAAAGATTTTCAATGGAGAGATTAAAGTTAATGTTCTTGTTAATTAGTA
>NW_015759339.1:0-572 GCF_001515625.1 Sinocyclocheilus rhinocerous
TTTTTTTTTCCTCCCCCAAACAGGTATAACGACGATATGAAATTGCAAATGATATCATTATAGAGTATTAAAATTCCATAAGTATGGATAAATAAATTACTAAAATCCTCAGGTGGCCACATTCAGCACAGGCTAACGTATCACAATTCAAACTCTGTCTATCACTGCAGTGAATAGAGATTAAGAGCATTAGTTGAGCTGGAGTAACGCCACTGATTCTCAGCCCACCTTTTAGCACTCCGAGAATGAGTGCAGTGGTTTTTGCATATTCTAACACATTAATGCATAATTTGGGGCTGTTGCCCATGAGAATGGCACCCTGATCGCTTTCTGTGCACATTTAAATATGTCGCAAATGTGGTTCAACCTGTATGCCCATTAGCAATAATTACATTATTACAGTGCCTTGGCCACTTTATATTATTAAAATTAGATCATGTTTCTTGGGTTAAAAAATAATAAGTCATTTTAAGCAACCTTGTTTTGTGACGTGCCATTAAAATCATATGAAGGCTTGTTTGTTTGTTTTTTATTTGTGAGAATCTGTTAATTAATTCCATGCAGCACGGCAA
>NW_015759340.1:0-572 GCF_001515625.1 Sinocyclocheilus rhinocerous
TTTTGTTAACTAACATTTTTTTCAGCCATTCATAGGACATTAACAGGGACATTAATGAGGTTTTGTTTGGTATTTGGTAAACAAAGACAGTGAGAGACAGACAGGATGGTGATAAAGATGAGAAGAAAAGGACAAGCAGAAGAGGTGTGAGACAAATAAGCAGAGAAGGGTGAGACAGGCAAAGAAAGACAGAAAGGGTTAAGCCAGGTGAGGAGAGAATGACAAACAGAATAGAGTGAGAGACACATGAGAAAAGTAGGAGAGGGGTGATACAACTGAGGAGGACAAACCTGCAACACCCCTACCACATGTCCCAGATGAGTGTGTTTAAAGAGAAGATCATCAGTAGTGAATCACTCATTATGTGTGTGTGTGTGTTAGAGGAAGAGATCTCTGCATTCACATGTGTCTGATGATGGAATAGCTGTGAATGAGCCAATGACAGGGGAGTTTTCGTCTGAATATCGACACCTACGTCCCACGATCCCATTACTTCACAGAACGCAGGGAGGAGAGAGCCGTCTGGTATCTGTTGCCAGGGTACCATCAGCTGTTGCTAGCGCTGATGTGCA
>NW_015759341.1:0-572 GCF_001515625.1 Sinocyclocheilus rhinocerous
TGTTTATTTTGTTATTAAATTGTTTAAATGTTCGCCGGTTCCCACCTCCTTCTTCCCGTTCTACGAAATGTGTTACATTAACATTTCCTAAATGACATCATTTGACGAGTATACCACCATTTTTATGTCATTGTTTTTAATTAAAGTGAAAAAAAGCATGCACTCACGGAAGGGAAAGTATTCGTATGAAGGAAAAATCCACTCTAAACAGCATCCGCTAAAAATATCCTTTTTAAATGTGAAAGTTGTGGTCAATTTCACCCATCTGGCGTGGAACTATAGCGGGAACTAATAAAGTACGCCACTAGAGCACACACTGCCACATTTCAGGCGGCGAGTGCCCTCTCTCCAAAACAAACGACCCCCCTCCCACCCCAGCTACGCCATATCCTTCAACCACACTCGCTTTGATCTTCATTATATTTCCATCTGTTTCACATCTGGGTCTCTTTAAAGACGAAGCGAAGGACATATTAATGCAATATAGAAGCACAGTAACCGTGCCAGCTCTAGCCACTGAATGTTTTCACTCCCACTCCCCGAGACTGTGGCTTTATTTGTTCTTGTAAAAA
>NW_015759342.1:0-572 GCF_001515625.1 Sinocyclocheilus rhinocerous
TTTACTTTACTTTTACTTTTTTATTTTTTTAAACAAAATGGTCATTGAAAGGACGTGGTTAACCTTCAAAAATATTGACCGTCAACCTTAGTTCATATAATATTTAGTTAGATGTTTTTGTAGTTTTTTTCCTATTTATTTTAAATGAGGTATGCAATTTTTCCAACCTTGTTTACACAATTTGGGACATTTTGTTTCCCTAGCAGTAAACATATTGGGTAGACAGAATAAGTAACACATTTGAAAATTTTAAGTGCATTCATATTTCACATTGTTTAATATATATATCCTAATACAATTTAACACACACACACACATACATTTTTTAGATGTTTACACTAACAGAATATAATATGTATATTTTTCAAAAGTTTCAGTAAACTTTTTTTTTTTTTAATAGAGAAATTAATACTTTTATTTAGCAGGGACATTGAATGACAATATTACTGTGTTTTTGGTCAAATGAATGCAGCCTGGGTAAGCATAAGAAACTTCTTTCAAAAACATTAAAGCAATCTTGTCAACTCTAGATTGACAAGACTATCAAATCACCAAATCACAACATTGTTGTA
>NW_015759343.1:0-572 GCF_001515625.1 Sinocyclocheilus rhinocerous
TGAAAAATCTAAATTTGGACAATGCTTTCAAAAGTTATAAGCATTTTTTGCTAAAATCCTTATATCTCTGGAACAATAGGTGGCACTGTCTTCAAATTTCTCAGGTACCTTCAGTATACATGATGTCGATCCCTGCCAATTTTTGTGCTGATACGTCAAATTGTTCAAAAGATATTGCAATTAATTACATATTTCAAAATGGCGGACAGGCAGTTCATCTGGCAAAATCGGTATCCTTGGATTCTGCATGACCCAAGGAATCCATAGACGCCATAGACAAATCATGATTCTCTGAGTAACTTTTCAAAAGTTATAAGCAAAAATGTCCATTTTTGGTATCTCATAGACCTGGACCTGTAGGTGGCGCTGTTCCCAACCTTGGCATGGACCCTCCAGTCATGGTGCTGATGAAGTGTATGAAGTTTCATTTCAATTGATTAAAGTTTGGCCAGGATACAGCCTCTGATCCAATTTTGGGTCAACATTGTTAAGTTCGCAACAACTTTTGAACAAAGATGAATATCAAAATTCATAGTCATTTCTACACGTCTTGGTCCGAAGATCATCTGAGC
>NW_015759344.1:0-572 GCF_001515625.1 Sinocyclocheilus rhinocerous
GCTGTTCGCCTGGCAAACCAACCGTTCGTTCACCGTAGACTTGTTTCTCAGTGGGCTATACCTCATGCTGACTCGTTGCAAGGCCTCATCTGTTTTTATACGGTAGGCTCTTAACACAAACACGCGTTTCACTCTGTCACATCACCAAGTCCTTCTGTTTACACCGTTAAGGGAACTGAGAATTGATGTAATCTTCTGCTGCAGAAGGTCTAATGGACCATATATGGCCTTCAGGCATTCCCCCAAAGAGTCTTGCTGGTTCTTGTAGCATGGCAAAGCTTGTACTTTTACACTCTCAAATCTTTCCCACCTTTCGTAAACCTCTCAGCACTTCATTATTACCTCGATTTCTACAGCACATAATCATTATTGCTATGTTTATGGTTACTACAGTCCTATTCTTGGTTAACATATGGAACACAGCCAGATCTCTTGGGTTGATTAGGCAATAACCAAGAGATAGAGAGCGTTTTGGAGCGGTGAAGGGGGGGATTGGCATTAAGCCAAAATGTTTGAGGAGAGAAGCTAAGCGGAAGAGGGAGCTCTCTTAAGAAAATAATTAATCTACATGT
>NW_015759345.1:0-572 GCF_001515625.1 Sinocyclocheilus rhinocerous
TGTGCTATGTGCTATGATTTCAAAACTATTTTACATGCTGCTGCATAAAAAAAAAGATACTTTTGAACTTTAGCATCACATATACAACTTCCCCTTTGATTAAGAGCCAGAGAAGAGCTTGGCATCATTTTCACGAAATGGCTCGGCCCAGAGTCATCCCTCCGAGCCAAATGCATTAGATCTGTTCATGTGCACTTTTGCATTCGTTAAGGGTTAGGTTTGGTGTAGGGGGTATTTCACGATAAAGCATTAACTTTTGGCAACACTCACTGGACTTGAATTCTGAACGGCCACAGTACGTACCTGAAGCAATACGTGCCCGTATCAGCGTAATAACAATGGGTCACGTGTCAGGGATCACGTATTGAACGTGCATTTTAGCGCCACTCACTGGACATTTTACTTTGAAAATGCCATGAAACATGATATGTAAAATCGGTATTGCAGAAATGTCACCTCAAGCACATATTTCCAATGAGCCTGGGATGCAAATGTGAAAGATCTAGAGTCTCCAGCTAAGGAGAAGAATCTGAGCACATTGTGTGATGTTGTTGAGATCTCTTCTAAAGCTT
>NW_015759346.1:0-572 GCF_001515625.1 Sinocyclocheilus rhinocerous
TGTCCCATTAGACATTCTCAGAGCTGTGGCAAAAGTAAGTGAAAGAGCAACGGATAGGTGTTGGTTCTCCTTTTAGCAGCAATAACATTAACCAAGTGTTTCCAAACATTCAGGAAGGACTTTTGACCAGTCATCCTTAAAGAACTGCTTTTCAGCTACATTTGATGATATCTGGTGTGAAGAGCTTGCTAGAGGTCATTACACAGCACATCTATTTGTTTACAGTCTAGACTGCCGGTGTCTACGTGTCATTAGTCTACGGTTTCACAAAGATTTTTCCAAACTACGCTCTGAATATTTGAAAGGTATCATCAATGTGTACAATAATTAAATAATTTTAATTTCAATTCTATAATGTGTTGGTCTACAATTGTTACTTACTGAGAATGAGATGACAAATACCTGAAAATTAACTAATTCAAACATTTTACTGCCACTTTAGAAGAGACTGATACTTCACATTTAAAAAAATTATAAAGATGAATATAAATAAAGATTTTTTTTAGACCTTTTGGTATCTTGTGCAAAGAGTTTGGCACATATTCTGAACCTTCATTTTGTTCCACCCCATA
>NW_015759347.1:0-572 GCF_001515625.1 Sinocyclocheilus rhinocerous
CTATCAAACGTCAACAGAAACAAAACATGAATCCCCTGCTTTAGAAGCTTAATTAAACCACGCCTGATCTTTCCATCCTTCAATCATGAATCACCTCCAGATCAAATGAAAACCTGCAAATGTGTTCTGCCTCCAAAGCCGAGCAGCTTTAAAGGAACCCGGAGGATCCCCACAAGGTGCGGTTCTCCAGAATCAAAGTGCGATCCTGTTTGATTTAAACAGCTTAAGTACACCTGGCTTTCTGCTTCAAGAGCCCAAAGGATGACTTTAATCTGTATTCCCAACAGCCTCGGCGTAAACCTGTCAGCACGGCCCAAAGAATCTCTCATTCAAGACTATTCATTTACCGCTCAGCAGCACACACGCAAACACGCAGCACGGTCAGCAGTTGAGCGGATGCGGCGTGAATGAGAAGCGCCTCCCTGTGGAGGTTCAGTGTACTGCGGCCACAACAGCGTTCTGACGGAACCGCGTCTATGGAAATGAACCAAGTAGACATAACTCCTTCTCAAATGAACAGGCAAGCAATTTTGTCTTAAAGGGGTCATATGATGCTGCTAAAAAGAACATTA
>NW_015759348.1:0-572 GCF_001515625.1 Sinocyclocheilus rhinocerous
AAGCAGAGGTTGGCCCACTGGATAGTGGATGCCATCGCCTTGGTGCACCAATCCCAAGGCGCGCCGTACCCCCTGGGGGTGAGGGCTCACTTCACACGGAGTGTTGCCTCCTCCTATGCATTGTTACACGGTGCCTCTCTGGCAGACATCTGTGGAGCTGTGGGTTGGGCGACACCGAACACCTTTGTGAGATTTTACAGTCTCTGCGTTGAGCCAGTTTCTTCCTGTGTGTTGGGTAACAGGTAATTGGCGGGAAGAGCTGGCCAATGTAAGGCTTGCTGCGCCATTCCCCCTCACCCGGGTATGCGAGCGTCTTTTTCCTCCTCCAGTAAGTTCCCTGGATGGCGAACCCTGTTGGAGAATCCCCCAGCACCCCCGGCAGTCAGATTGGGCGGAGCAGTCTGACGCCAGTCCCAGTATTGGTGTTAGTTTGCCCAGGTCTCCGGTCAGCCCCTGTACTGGGCTAAATGTCCATATGGCTTGATACCCTTCGGGCGATCCCATATGTGTATTCTTCCACAGTAAGATTCCCCTCTCGGTGAACCCGTGTCTTCCCTTGACAGATCATTCTG
>NW_015759349.1:0-571 GCF_001515625.1 Sinocyclocheilus rhinocerous
CCACGACATTCTAATTTATTGAGATGCACCTGTATATATAATTTTCTTTTTCTTTTTTTTTAATCATCTAAGCAATGGCTGATGGCTGATGTAATGTCTGATGACAATAGAACAAGAAATGACATTTAAACTGCTTTGGAAATGTTTTATTAATTATCTCTTTGAAACATAAATGAGGTTGCGACACTAATAAAACAAAGCATCATAATTCAGAATCATCTCGGTTTGAATATACGGGTGCTATGTTTCCTAGATTTATTATTCCTGTTTTACAGCACAGACATTTATTTCTAAACAGTATGAAGGTCTAAATACAAATTCTCATTGATTTGAGGCTCCACATACTGTACCGAAACTCACAGGCAGAGCTGTTTAGGGCTTTGTATCATCTAAGGAGCAGCAGTGCTTCATGAGGATCAATGAAAACTGTCTGTTCACTCCAACCCCAGCATTTTCAGTCTTTCAAACACAGTATACACAATTGAGCAGCTCTCAACGTTTGAATGATTGGTAAATCTTTGTCATGACACATATGATAAAACGTCCTTTACTAAGTGCTCTAAAGCTCGTC
>NW_015759350.1:0-572 GCF_001515625.1 Sinocyclocheilus rhinocerous
TGTATATACATATGAGATATATAAGAACATTTTATGCTTTTCCAAACCCCTATATTTCTGTATCCATACTTTGTCCTCTCCAGCTTCCCACAGTGGCTTTTATCCATCAATGTTTCTCTCTGACTCTGAGCAGATCTATCATTTATGTGTCTAACCATTTGCGTGTCCCTCATCCCTGTGTGCCCTTTCTCACCATCCTGCACTTTTGAAAAAACCTTTAAAATCTCCCATACCTTAATTTATTCTCTGTATTTATAGAAAGCTCTCAGGAAGGAAGACTCAGTGGAGTTTACCTCTGAGGTCAGAAGGAAAGTGTGTATAAAAGATTTCCACATCACTTCATCTCACAAGCATCTCCACAACCTGTAGCGTGACAGAGAGCCTGTAAAAGCCTCTGGCAATCATTCCTTACATGGCTTATGCCTCATAAGTATTTCATCACATATAGAAACATTAAGGCAGAAGGTAAAGGTGTTTGATTCATGTGTCTCATGAAATGGCAGAATAGAAATATCGATGCCCTTATGTGATTTTGATATCAAACCCAGTATTCTAGAAAGAAAAATAGGTAA
>NW_015759351.1:0-573 GCF_001515625.1 Sinocyclocheilus rhinocerous
AAAAAAGGAAAAAGGAATATTGAAAGGAACAAAAATAAATAAAATTGGAACAATTAAAATGAGAAGAAAAAAAGAAAAGAAAAATTAAAAGAAAAAAAGAAATGGGAAAAAATCAAAAGAAAAAAAAAGAATAAATAAGAAGAGTAAGTTTTTATAAGTAAAAACAAGAAAAAAGACAAAAAACAAACAAACAAAACAAAACAACCCAAATGTAATGACTTGCTTTCTCCAAACCAAGTTTCTCATCACCAATCCCTCTAATTTCTCAACATCTCCCCTCCAACTTTTCACCATTCAATCAATTCCTGGTGGGAAAAAAGTCATGTTCTGCCCTTTTTTCCTCCTTGAATATCTTTATGTTGAAAGAAAAACTGGTTATTTGTCAACTACCCATATCGTTAAACACAAGCATTCATGTTTCTTTCATCAGCGTCATTCTCTCCATAGCCCTTCTTGAAATGTGTTGTTCTGAAACGCTCCAAAATGGCCTTTCTTGAAAGCAAAAAGGTGAACTCTGACCAAAAGTCGGAAGTGAAATGGCTCAGCAGGGATTTAAAGCTCTGCTAATTTGAA
>NW_015759352.1:0-573 GCF_001515625.1 Sinocyclocheilus rhinocerous
TTGCTAAGTGCTGTGGGACAGTGGGAACATACTAGAGAAGGCTATATTTTGGCGTATTTTAAAAATAAGGAAACATATTATTTGAGACTTTGAGAATGATTGAAACATCTTGAATCTTATTCTTCATCATATGATGTCAGATGTACTTATATTTTTCAATATTTCAATAATAAACTGCTTAAATGTTAATAGCATCTAAATGGGGTACAGAGCATGCTTATTACTTTAAACTGAATTGACCATATTTTACATGTATTGTTTAATTTTTGGTTTGAGCAGTAAGTTTCTTGAGGGAATTGAGGAGGTTTATTAATGGCTTTTTACACTTTTATATAATTAAATTTTTCCTAACTCAGCAGAGGAGGCTGTCAAGACATTGTCAGTATGGATGATATGGAGGATGACACCACAATCTTCTCAACGCTAAAATCTTTCAAGAGTTTGATATCATGTCCAGATCGCTCTTTACTGGAGACTGAGCCAGCCTTTGGAAGAAGTGGCCTTCAGAATCTCTATACTAAAAGAGTGGAGGCAAGTCACAGACTCCTTTCATATTTTAGCCCTCATTTTTAC
>NW_015759353.1:0-573 GCF_001515625.1 Sinocyclocheilus rhinocerous
AAACGCAGTGGCACTCGTCCTCGCCAGGGATCGAGGCTGCTGCTCGTGCTCGATTGGGGACACAATGGAATATTGAATTTCCTCCACTGGCTGTGATCTGAGATGTGCTTCCTAGCCTGGTGATGCCAGATCAGCGGTGCCACCAGGTTGATGCTAGAACTCACTGATAAACTAAATGTGCATCCAAGACACACACAAGCACACCTTCTCGACATGTGTAATGCTGTACAATATTAGAATATGGGGGAAAATATACTGTAAGATTTGGGGGTCTACATATGTCCTAGAATAGTAATGCTAGTATTTATTTTTTTATTGCCAAAAACGTGTTCACGTGTTCTTCCACCATGGACAATAAAATGAAAGTTAATTTATTTATCCATTTGGTCTGTCTAACTATAAGGCTGATTAAACCTTAAAAAAGTTTGTCTTGACAAACTTTCCTTTTCTAGTTACATTATAATCACACTAGGTTTATGAATTTATCTGAATTTATTTTAACTCTACTTCCTTAAATTATAATTCAAATTACAGTCTTACGAGGCACTAAAATTAATCATTATTGATGCACAG
>NW_015759354.1:0-573 GCF_001515625.1 Sinocyclocheilus rhinocerous
AAATAATGACATAAGTTGACATTTTTATTATAATTTTGACTTTTTGTCACAATTTCAGCTTCTCATAATTATGTCTTTATCTCATAATTGACTTTTATCTCACAATTATGACTTAGCGTGTCACACTTTTGACTTTATCTCAGTATTATGACTTTTTATTTTATAATTATGAAATTTCATGTCATAATTATGATTTACCAAAGTATGTTTTTTCTTATGTAGCAGAAATGGGTTCCTATAGTATTTGGTGGATTTGTTTAAAAGTTCAGAATTGTCTGTAAATTAGGGAATTTGTACTTCTAGATTTTCTAGAAAGTATTTCTGCTGCCATGTACAGTAACAATTGTCTGCTATGCCAAGGTGCTGACCTTCAAATGAATCATAATGCTGTCATTTAGCATGGTATTAGCAAATCTTTATGTTCAATAGTTTTGATGTGTCATTGAAATGAATTGTAGTATTGCAGTACTAAAAAGTGGTGCTCGTTTTAAATGTCAGATAACATTACACAAGCTGTGCTGCTTTGATCAGCTCTTCACACAATCGCAAATATCTGCACCAACCACAAAAACT
>NW_015759355.1:0-573 GCF_001515625.1 Sinocyclocheilus rhinocerous
GACAAATGTTCTGAGGCAGCTCCAGTGTGTCAAGATGGAGAACTGTTGATTGTGGACACAAACAGCACAGAGCGCTGCTGTCCAGTTTATCACTGCTGTGAGTACAAACACATGATTAAACATACCGACATTTACCATTTTTATTCCTAGTGGAAAATACAGCCAATAAAAGCAGTTGAGAAAATTGTGAGCTAAAGCTTATAGTAAGCCAGTTACAGTAGAAAAATAGAACAACAACCATTATCCACAGGAGAACAAGTAGCCTAATGTCACATAAAAACTGACAGCCCTCAAGCTCCACAAAACGAAATATTTTCAAAACACCACATTAGTTAAAGCAGGGAAGTGTTATTGTAACTGTGTTGTGTGTGTATATGTATGCAGTATGTGAGACGTCTCGATGCTTAGACATCACATGTCCAGTTGGCATGGCAGTAGTTTCCACAAGGATTCAAGATCAGTGTTGTCCATTACAGACATGTGGTAAGACCATCAAGCTAATAATTATGTTGTCTAAGTTTAGAAGTATTTACTGTGCATTAGATTGTCTTTGTTCAAGTGATATCAGTGTGA
>NW_015759356.1:0-573 GCF_001515625.1 Sinocyclocheilus rhinocerous
AACACTGCTTACAACTGGTACCTTGCTGGTAATTTTGTATTCAAAATATTTAATATAAAAGGTCTATACAACACAAAAAGTCTATACAACAGTAAATGAAATTAATTCCAATTTAAAATCTATCCATAGCTCAATTAGTGCAGCAAAGCTATTTTATTATTCTAACAAAATATTTTTTAACATACCCTAGAGAAGAAAATGGCACACATATTATCAGAGGCCACCACTTTATAAATATTCTGGAGGGGAATTGACAGACCTAACATGATAAAAGCTAAATGGAAACGTTTAGTCAAAATAGATACTGTCTTGTGATTACATTTATATATTCTCCACAGTTAAAATAACCCTCCTATACAAGTACTATACAACTGCTTATTTTCATTGTAAACTATTACCAAATAGATGTACAATAAATGGTGAGAAATACTTACAGAAATTATATAAATACTAAAATTAGTGTAAGAAAAAGTACTACTGTTTTTCCAATATCCTCACTGACAATCAAGGATAAGAATAGCACAGATAAAATGCATCCAATATTGAAAACAATTTCTTTTTTTTTCTGAGAAA
>NW_015759357.1:0-572 GCF_001515625.1 Sinocyclocheilus rhinocerous
GTTAAAATTATAATCAAGTACTTTACATGTGCTTTAGTATGTTAGGCAACACATCAAAATAAGTGTACTTCTTGAAAGAACGACAAAATATTATTAAAATATGATGTAAAGTGTACTTTCAAGTAAAACTTAATTTGCCATTATTCCTATTTTGTGTACTTGAGTGTGTTACAAAAGCTTTAAATACATTTTAGTGGCCCTTTATTTCATTAATATATCTGCAAATACACTTTTGTAAAAATATACTTTTAAGATTTTAAGTACACTACGAGTGCACATTCAGTATAATTGAGCACACTTCATTTCAGAAGGATGTTCTAACAAACAGATCATTTTAATAATGCGACAGAGCCACAATGTTTACAATTTTGGTAGAATGAACCAACAGTTAGTTGGAATAGACAAATGTGTTTTGACATTCAATAAATAAATGAATTAAATTAAATTACAAACTTCTCTTTTAATAAAACTGTTGCTATGGCTTTTGACTAGTACATAAGACCTTCCTTCACTAAATTAGAGCAACAGAGTGTAATTCAGGAGTCAAACCGCACGCACACACACACACACAC
>NW_015759358.1:0-573 GCF_001515625.1 Sinocyclocheilus rhinocerous
GACAGCTCTGTGATTTTTACACTTTTTACTAACTTCCTCAATTTAGCTCGAATTGGAGAAGAAAGGCTTGTTTTAGGACTGGTTGACATTTTGGCATTTAAGTTTGACAGTTTGTCCTGGAAACATATATTGGGTGGGTCGTTTACAACTGAGACTAAACTGGTTATTAATGTCATTGTTAATTGGTGTTCACTGATGCATGACTGTGTGGTTTGGACAGGTGCGAGCCTTGACACCATCAGCCGATACTGTAGACGTCACTCCTTGAGCAGAGGTTATTGGATATTTCTGTTTATATACATGATTTGTTTAACTTCTTGGTGTTTTTGCTAAACATGTGGAGGCCAAACAACTTTTCGAATTGACTGAAACAGGCGGTGCGTCTGACGCTAGTCTACAGAAAGTTTCATTTTAAGTTTATTTCTTCAGAACAGACACCAATTTGCCAAAGTAAGCCAGGCGGTAAACAACTAGCCGTTGTCCTGCTAATTTCTGGCAGACTGGTTTTGAGTCTGGCAAACAAACACAGCTAGTTTGCCGCTATAAATGGATTTCATTCTGAATTAAGTGCAG
>NW_015759359.1:0-573 GCF_001515625.1 Sinocyclocheilus rhinocerous
AATAAACATTATTATTATTATTACGTATTTTAAATGTTTTCAGCCATTTCAACCAAGCCTTTCAATCCTTAAGCAATTTAATGGCCAAAAAATATTAAGAATTACATTAGCATTAGCACATTACAATCATCTTGTTAATTTTATTATGTCAGCAACATTTTTGCAAATATATTGTGAATAGTCAGCATATAATCCAGCCTTATCAATATATTCTTGCTATGGTTTTCTAAAGAACTGGAGAATAGAACGTTTTTTGTGGAATTTAAAAAGGCTTCTGCTTTGGCCTCATGCTGTAAAGCAGTGTTTCCAACCTGTTTTCACAGTTTTGATAAGTAAAGAATCCCACGGCACACCACTAAGCACTGAAATTTTTTTTATAATTACAGTATATACTCCATTGTCCATTATTTTGGCTTTATATATGATCAGAGACTTACACTTCACATTTTATGAAAATCATGCTCAAATGGAGTTAACGAGGTTTTTTACCATCGAATGATGGAGGTGTGTTTTTGTCCATCATTAGAGCGGCCTCATCAGAGTCAGTAAGTGCACTGCATTACGTTTTCATCA
>NW_015759360.1:0-573 GCF_001515625.1 Sinocyclocheilus rhinocerous
ATATTAACAAGGAGACTCGCGAATGCTAGCAAACAGGAGTGTTAGCATCTGTTAGCATCGTTAAACATTGTAATACGAATACAAATCATGTTTTAATCAACGTTCATCGATGCTAACTCCGTTAACACACAACATTAGTTATATTGGAGAGTTACCTTAAAAGTGCTAGTTAACCGCCACAGCTTCATCTAGCGTGTGAGGTGCGCGTGACTGGGCGCCTCACGGTGGAAAACGGCGGGAAAAAAGATCTGGTGTCGGTTTTCTCCGTGATCTGACGCGCGTTTGTCTGTTTTTCCCTCCAGATCCTCTTCTGCACGCTGAACTCGCACAAAGTGGACATGCAGAAGCTGCTGGGCGGTCAGATCGGTCTGGAGGACTTCATCTTCGCGCACGTGAGGGGAGAAACCAAAGAGGTGGAGGTCGTTAAAACCGAAGACGCGCTCGGCCTGACCATCACCGACAACGGCGCGGGATACGCCTTCATCAAAGTGCGGTAACCAGGGTAACCAGCTAACGGTTTCCTGGACAACTAGTCTAGAGGGTTGAGAATCTTAACATTTGAGCCCCCGGAAA
>NW_015759361.1:0-573 GCF_001515625.1 Sinocyclocheilus rhinocerous
TGTCTGAGTGTGTGTGTGTGTGTGTGAGTGTGGTGTATTAAATGTATAGCCTATTGATTGCAAAAGCTTTAATTTAGAAGAAATGATGACTATAATTTGAAGGAGGTTCAGAAATGAATTGTATTGAAGCCATTATGTGACACACTCCAGTGCAGTAGGTTGCGCTAAACACATTTAACGATAGTCTACGAAAGGAGACAAATGGGCGGGGTTTATATGTTGTTGACACCTGAGGTCTCTTGCGCATGCGCAGTCTGCGTCCTGAGGATACACCTTTGTGTCGAAACCGAAAGTAAAGTCAGAATTACAGAATGTAAATTCACATTTTGAAGACTTAAAAAAACTGGCATAAATACCACATTACGGTAAGTTCAGTTATAAGATTTTGGTAGCATGCCATATTATTGTCAAATGTTTATGTATTCGCGTTGCTGTCATGTTGTGACGCATGTAAAATTGGATGATCGGAAATTCATCTTCAGGATTGTAATAATATCGAGCTTTAGGGATTCTGCTTATAGTTAAGATTAATTTACAGGTTCTTTAACGATTAAAATAGGCAAAGGTGTTCAG
>NW_015759362.1:0-573 GCF_001515625.1 Sinocyclocheilus rhinocerous
TTTACTGGAAGGCAAGCGGCACCTATGTCTGCCACTGGTACCTGCCCACAGCTCTAGGAGCTTCCTTGTGACTCCAAGGCAAACCAGGTGCATGTAATCATGCGGAAACATGGAAACCATTCCAATGTCTGTTTCAGCAAGTGGGGAGATGTCTCTGTGATGTTCCTCATCTGTCTGAAGCCTGAAACTCTCATCGGTTCTGGCAGGGCATTTGCTGTCTGGAAAAGTCATCCGACCATCTAAATGAACCCCGTATGATGTGCACTTGTCACAACCTGCATATCCTGTGTGAGATTTTATGGCTTTTATGTATGCTCGTGCAGGAGCATCACACATTACTGATGTTATTTTTATGAACAATGTTTTGCCTTTAAATGTAAATCCAGCTGCTAAGTTTTTTATCTCCGTCACTAGATCTCTTAAGTAGTCTCCCAGAGGTTGTGGTTTTGACCTTCCACCAAACAAGGCAATCAAGCAAGGTTTTTGTTTCAAGGAGAGTCCTTGGACTAACCCCAAAACTGGCCATAACTGGACACCTGAACTTTTATAAAGAGGAAGTCCATCAAAATTTAG
>NW_015759363.1:0-573 GCF_001515625.1 Sinocyclocheilus rhinocerous
GATTCGCTCATATCACAATTATGAACACTTAGGTAACGATAACCTGCAGAAAAATTAAATGAATGAATCCTTTTGGTGAATTGGATTGAAAAGATTCGAGTCACTGAGACGAATCACAACCAAGACCACGAGAAAATTCAGTTTGAATAGTGACTTTTTAGCGTATATTAATAAGATTCACAACAAAAACAACTCAAATAATCTAAAAAAAATACCTACGTCGTTATTAGACAACAGAGACTATCATCTGTCAAAACCTCGAATCCTTCTCCTCCTCTTTCATTTAACAATCTTTAACAGATAGTTTTGCAATCTTACAATCCCATTAGTTAGCTAAAAGCGCTAGCTGTCCCATGAATTCATAAACGGATACTTTAGCGATAGAAACGGCACTAAAAACTCGAACCCATTAGAAGCGCCGACATAAATCACAATACTTTTCTTTTTTTTATCCACACATGTACTCAGCCAGCCATTAATTAATTGTCCTTCATGCAGTCAGTTCAATTAAGTTGATATTAATTTAGGAAGCACAACGCGCCTTATGTGCTCGCCACAGCTCATTGCACAACG
>NW_015759364.1:0-573 GCF_001515625.1 Sinocyclocheilus rhinocerous
TTTCCCTCTCAAATAAATGCATGTTATGACAAAAGCAGCATGTGTGGTTTTTATAAAACAACTTTCCTAATCGCACTTAGGATTTACAGTTATATTTCACATTGGTTTTGTTATACCATTCAGCATGAAGTAATTATTTAAAAAGTGACCTTACCTGCCTTTTTTTTTTACGTTTGAAGCCATTTTTAGCTTGAATGTGCAAGACTTTCTAGTTATTTTAGCTTTACAATTGTTCACTAAGCTACTTGGTAATGCAAACAGGTATCTATCATATTTAAATTTATTATCGTAATCATAAACACACTAGTTTTTAGTGCACTTTGTTGTTCTTATAGACCTTATGTAGCTCCGCCCATTTTCAGCGCTGCGTTCTTTGTCTTCTGTCTTGCGTTTGTATTTTCACAGCGTGAAGGTAAGGTCGTAATAATTTCCCGCTCTACTGACATTTGTTATGATATTCGCTTTGAACGTAACAATGCAAACGGTAACTTTTTTTAAATAAGTAAATCCACTTTACCAGCTAATTACTCTTTAAAGTGCCCCTATTATGCCATTTCCAATATTGCCTTTCAT
>NW_015759365.1:0-573 GCF_001515625.1 Sinocyclocheilus rhinocerous
CATTGGTCAATTAAATGTTACTTCTGCCTAGTTGCACAAAATATTTCCAGTATACTTATTTTCTCTTTATTACATTTTGTGTCTGTCCAAATTAAGCATCTATGCTTAAAAACTTTTTTTGGAAAAAAAAAAAAAAAACACTTTTATTGAGCGCGCACTTGCTGTCAAAAGCAGGTTGGTGACGTCATGCGTTGCGTCATGTTATCCTGCCCTGTTATTCCTTACAAAGGGGAAAATATCTCGCGAGCAGGGTTGTTTTGAAAGGTTCGCGGACGCTGTTTTACTATATATTACTTCAAACTGAAACGCGAAAGAACAAAAGACAAGAAGGACAACTGTACTTATCGTTACAGCACGACATTTGCCAGCATATCCGATACTGATGCGAGAACAGACTCGTGCGCTGTGGAATCGTTTTCCCTTTTTAATGCTATCCATATATCAAGAGGGAAGATCCAGCACGGCTGTAACACATCGGAACACTCGGGATTTTTCACACAGCCGTGCTCAAGTATGGACTCACCTTTCAGGGTGCTGTTAGTGGAGTACGTGAGGGGTTGTGTTTCATAATGG
>NW_015759366.1:0-573 GCF_001515625.1 Sinocyclocheilus rhinocerous
CTTCTGTGCAGGTGAATGAACAGGGCTACTCTGTGGAGGTGAAGCGGATCTTCCTGCAGACGGTGTTTGTGCGAGGCGATCTGTCGTCTCCTTCAGTCAGTGATTCCGAGCTGTCAGTCTGGCTCACGGTTCGACTCAGGCCGCTGCTGTCTGCTTTGAGCTCAGCAGACGTTTCGGTGTATTTCGACATCGTCAGAGTTCGAGGCTGCAGTGTCAAACAGGAGGCGTAAGAGACTGTGTTTTTGCTCAGTTGTAGTGAGAAAATATTCATGGGGTTTTCAGATGATTCACTCACTCATCATAAGTCAATTTATTGCCATTTGTTGTGCATTGCATGGCAACAGTAAACATGGACAATAAACACAGACAGTAGCATATATGCAGAGTAAAACAATGTCTGTGTGTTTGTGACGCAGTGTCAGTGTGCTGGACTCTCAAAGAACGGCTCTGGATGAAAGTACACAACGTCAGATCTATAACAACATCCAACAGCTACTCACAGGTGACACACACACACACACCCACTCTCACACACTTGCATTTGTGGTTTATGGGGACTCTCCATAGGCGTAA
>NW_015759367.1:0-573 GCF_001515625.1 Sinocyclocheilus rhinocerous
GAAAGAAATGACTTTCTCCTTCATACGGTGGAGGTCTTTGAAGTCGACCGCGACGGAGGGGAGCAGGAGGGAGGGGTGGTCTCCCACCAAAAAAATAAAAAATAATAAAGCGAGGGAAGATCGTGTTAACGAGATGGCCTCTAAACATGAATTAAATGGTGGGAGAAAAGAAACACGATTAAACCTCTCCTACTTAGGCTGCTTTCAAACCCCTTTCAGTGCCCATGAGGTGTTTCAAAGCCTGGATTCCTGGCCAGCGCTTCTTAAAGGAGCACGGTGTTGAAGAGGCCGAGTTTTGGGGAGGGTGGGTGATAGACTATAGACATACATCAGAGGCTCTGAATGGGGAGGTCAGGGACTTACACGTTGACACCAGGTCAGAAGTGCTAAAGGATTACAAGCTCACAAAGCCCTCAGGATCCCTTGTTTTCACTGCTTCTCTCTGTTTGTTGTTTTGTTGCGGCACAGACGTGGGGAAGAAAGGAGAGAGTGGACCGACGGACGGGAATTAGTGTAAAAGCCTGCGGTGGAGAATGGCATCTCATTCACACCTCTTGTTGGCTGTTTTCGAGG
>NW_015759368.1:0-573 GCF_001515625.1 Sinocyclocheilus rhinocerous
ATTGGCGCCCTTTGTTTAGTCACGAGGCGTTAAACGTCGGTGATAGTCATGCACGATATTCGTCCCGGTGTGAACAAGCCTTAAGGCTCGTCGCATTCCATTGTCAATTGCGCCTATTTCTGTTGAATGTCCTCAATCTGGCAACCCGCTTGAGCATCGGGTAAAATGCATCATTGTAAAATGCACTCGTAATGCGCAATACCCGAGGCTGTTTCATTAAGTACAATTTTAGCATGTACTCTGCTGCTTTGCAAACAAAGATTTGATTTGAAGTAAATTTTCTCTGGCTGACACATTAATGTCCCAAAGCTATTTCTGGCAGCAGCGCTCAGGATGTAGTGACCATGCAAACTACGCTTTTAAGTCATCGTTAGGACATTGCACTAAATTAATTAAGGAGGGTCTATAATACCTGAAGAAAGTTATCTGTCAGCATTCCCATTCATCTGGCAGTTGCTTCACTAGTGGAGAATCCCAGATGGTGTAGTTATTGCATCTACCAGTGTGGCTGTGCTAACCAGCAAAGCATGACCCCTTGAGTTTTTTTTTTTTAATATTACACGAGTGTCTCAG
>NW_015759369.1:0-573 GCF_001515625.1 Sinocyclocheilus rhinocerous
AAAGGGTGCCGCGACTAAAAAAAGGTTGGGAAACACTGATGTAGATGACTGCTGTGCTTGTGAAGGCAGTATGGAGCACATGTTGATGCAGGAGTGAACGCCTTTTTCTAGCCACACTGTTTTATTCCCTCATTACTTTGATTAAACTTCTCACTTCACCTTCTTTGCCTTTGTATGAAATGACCTTCTTTAAAAAGAAATATTATGCTGATCTCACGTGGATTTGCTTTTCAAGTTAATCATAAAATATAAATCACATTCTGGCAACTAGTGCATAAGGTGCTAGGCTAGCATGTTAGCTTAACATTGCATTAAATCACAACTTGTTTGCTCCAAAATTAACTCTACAACATCAGTCAAGTGTTTAAAATAACCTCCTTCTCTGATCCAATGTTATAATTGAATGAGACAGAAAGTATATTATTTTATAGAATTCTATACTGGTGTGATCCAGACGATGTTGATTAGCACTGAATTATAAATATACCAGAAAATATGCGAGATGGCTTGAGCACAGATGAACCATATATTATTGCAATCATGTTTATAGCTTTCATGTTTCATCATTCAAAA
>NW_015759370.1:0-573 GCF_001515625.1 Sinocyclocheilus rhinocerous
ACATCACGATATCAATGCTGAAACGATATATCGTGCAGCCCTACAGGAGACACGTGACAAATGAAAACAATGTTTTTTTAAATCAGCTCAAAATATCAACCATGTTTGATATCTTCTGACTGGATGGGATCATAGTCTGGAGCTAAAAATTGGGTGTCTTTGCCCATCATAAACTACGTCATTTTCTGACTGTTCAAAATCTGCAGACTTGCTCTGACTTTCTTCAACTAGCGTCGACCTCTCCAGAATGCAACGGAGGCAAAACTCTAGACGAAAGTTATGTAGTGTATTCCAGCCTTTCGTCAACTGGTGACCTAAATACAAGTGATTATAAAACAGTCTATTCCTTTTTAAAGTAAAAAGCAATAAAAGTGAGCTCACCCATAAGCCCCATTGCTGATGAGCTTTATAGTCTCAAAATCTCTTTCCAGAGGTTTTCTTCGAGGCGTTGTGGTTCCAGGACGATTCTAGGGCACAAAATATGAACTCTCAAGAACAGAACAATGCAACATCTATTTGACAGAAATTCATAAGTCACAAGCTAAAAAGGCCGTGGTCTAGATGATTAACTGG
>NW_015759371.1:0-573 GCF_001515625.1 Sinocyclocheilus rhinocerous
ACCGTCTGCCCGAAGGTAGCAATTCAAAAAGAGAATGTCCTGGGTAGACATTTGGCAGTAGCTGTTATGGAGAAGTCTAGGGGAAGAGAGAGGGAACATATGAACCCCACAAGAGACCCTGAGTTTAAACACTATTTCGCCTCCTTCCTCCTCTTGAGCTCCACACCCACCCCTCCCTTCATCTGACTTTGCCCTGACCTTGTGGTCTGGAGAAAAATGACCAATCTATGAGTGTCCTCTGACACATCATGCCTGCAAGGGTGTCGTTCTGCTGACAAAGACCTTGTCATAACCGTCTCTCTGCATCTGCAATTTTTTGTCCTAGAAAATGTATCGGTTATGCATTAAGTCGTGCACGTCTTTTTATTGAACCCTGGGTGACCTTCGCTTGTGTGCGGTGGAAATTTAGCCGTCTTGAGCGTGTGCGGTGTCGCCCGTGTTGACGTGCAGGATAAATTTACAGCCTCTTGTTGCACTGCTGACAGTGAATTCCAGTTCCTGCTGTATTCCTCCTAATGATGCAGGAATGGCTCCGAGATGGAACTTCCTCCCTCTGAAAGGCCTAATTGTTTG
>NW_015759372.1:0-573 GCF_001515625.1 Sinocyclocheilus rhinocerous
AACAACAAAAACAACTAAGACAGAACTCAGAATCAGACTTAATAATGAACCTTCACATATGTAAACCTATGTGCACTGTTTCTTGTCAGAAATATAAAGGCTCTCTCACCAGCTTATTTCGTGAGTCAAACAGAAACCTGTTGTGGTCTGAGCTATATTTGGGTCAGTGTAGCACAGAAGTCAACTAGATGAATGTGGTTTATTCTGGTGGATGAACAAATGGTACTTGTTCCTGATAGTGTGTCTATTAATAGATGTGTGTGGTTGGTTCGTTTGTGAGTAAAGGATATCTTGTCCAACCGTATGAACCTCACAGTCTGACGTCCATTCTGCTCAAAACTTGTGCAAGACTATGTGATGACCTTTTCATCATAAACTGTATTTCGAGTCAAATTATCAATGATTATATAGTCCTTTGGCTAAAGCTCAGGGCTGGTAACTGGAAGGTTGTTGGTTTGAGTCCTGCGAGGAGAAAGTCAAAGGCCATTATTATTGTGCTGTTAACTGAGACACAACCTGAGATTGATAGAATCAGTGCATGCTTAATAACTATTCATGTACAGAAAATGTAAA
>NW_015759373.1:0-573 GCF_001515625.1 Sinocyclocheilus rhinocerous
CGCTCCATTCCGCCACGGAAAACTGTGATTATGGAAGCTGATTGCTGTGTCTGTGATGACGATAAGAAGCCGACGGCGTGCCAAGCCATTTCAGTGCATGAGGAAAAAAGAAAACTGCGAGGAGAAACTAATGGCGCTTCAAACACTCGCTGCTTTTTTATATTGACCTCCATACGGAGCTGTTTGCTACAATCGCTGGCATATGGTGCTGCGTTCAGCGTGATGCCGACTAGAACATCCCAACGATTACCCAGCGAACTGAGCTCATATCGCGCGCAAATTGATGAATAATGCAAGCGCGCATTTTCAAATTCACGAGTTTTGAATGTTATTTTCAAATGCACTTTAAATCACAGCAGCTGCAGTAATGATATATACGTAAAGTGTTTAATTCTGAGACACTTTTATATTTACAGTGTTTGTGCAGCTGCAAGATAACCTCTAAATGAATCAATTGAAAAATAAGTCAGCCTATACATTTATATAAACAAAACTAGTTAGTTAAATCTGGTAGAAATAGCTCTTTAAGGCAACACTTGCAGGTCGCCACTCGTTAGCCTAAAATCTACACTC
>NW_015759374.1:0-573 GCF_001515625.1 Sinocyclocheilus rhinocerous
ACAATACTCAAGTAAATGTACTTAGTTACTGTCCGCCTCTGTCTACTACACACTAAAAGTGTGTACTTCTTCACCAAAAGACATACTTTAAGGGTGTAGTGTAAGTAGGCACACTGGGACGCAGCAAAGGGCTAACAGACTGACAAGACACACCTGTAAACAATCAGGGAACTACTCATCAAGAAAAACTACAAAAGGACTACGAACAGAACAGGAAACAGGAACAAAACAGGGCAGAATGTAACCTAAAAGTCCAAATAACAAAAACACAAGGTATCTAAAACTGGGTATGCAACAGTCCTTTTAGGAGCTTGGCACTCAAAATCAATTTTGTTCTGAGAAGCTCAAACATAAAAATAACAGAAAATTTAAAACTGGGCTGGAAAGACACAGAAGTTCAATGAAATGCAAAATCAATGAGAAATCAAATTAATAATAATAAAATGAAAATTAAGAACATTCATCAACCAATTGTTCTTAACTTGATGAGCTCTTCATGATGCTTGTCATTCATTATCTGCTCCAGCTCAAAACATTATTCAAAATAAAGTAAAGCCTCTATCTTATAAAGAA
>NW_015759375.1:0-573 GCF_001515625.1 Sinocyclocheilus rhinocerous
AAGTGCTTTTAAATTTGAGTTGTGACACAAGGAGTACAAAAACGGACCTAATGTCATGATCTATTGCACATTACAATCATCAAAGCATTCATTTGTTATTGTATTCTGAATAAACAAACAAACAAATACATGGATGGATGGATATGAAATACTTCTAAAATTAAAGTAAAAATTATTCTATTTTGTGAAAAAGTAAGTGTAGTGTGCTATGAGAGACCCTTTGCTTGGGACAACGGTCAGTTATACAGTTTAGTTTCATTATTCAAAAACATTTGTCCATAGAATGTCACAAATTACACTGAATCAGATCACAATGATCACATTGCTTAATCAGAATCAAGCATTTCATCTGTACGTCTGTCTGTGCGTTTCCCAGTCAAATGAATGCACAGCTGGACTAGGTGAACTTCAGGCCACCGTACATTGCTGCCTTGACCTGGTTGTCCCTCAGGAGAACAAGAAGCAGCAGTCATCCTGCCCTGGTTTCTTAACCACAGGTGACTGAGCTTGGTAGGTGTCAAGGGGACTCTGGGACAGGTTTTAGTAGCTATCTGGGGGATAGTTTGGGTGTAG
>NW_015759376.1:0-573 GCF_001515625.1 Sinocyclocheilus rhinocerous
ACCCAGGTCCTAAGAAGTGGTGGAAGTTAAAACTAGTGCAAAAAAAGTAGGTCATGAATTTCAAAAGTGGAGATTACCATTTCCATGCCTCTTCCCATTAATCAACACTTCGCTTTTGAGTCCCACCAGAGACAACAATGTATAAGGACGTTACCCAGAAATTATTCTATTAATCAAATGACGCATGAAAAAGTTCCTACCCTCACGGTGTCTAATGATAAACTTCATCGTGCTTGGAGGCTGCACAGGGACTACGCTCATAGACCACAAGGAAGCTTGGGATATGTTCTCCCTGCTGCTGTGGGGATCATCTCTGCTTTACTGTGCATAGGTTTGTCAGGCAATAGATAATGGTCAACTTTACAGTCTGTTGGGTCTTGAACCCTATTCTCAACATCATAACATGTTTATGTTTTCAATACAAAACAACATGTAAATGTTTTTTTGCGAAAGTGACAGTTTATTAATGGCTTTGTTGCTTACAAAAATGCAGCTTTTCACTTCTCAAGACGTTAACTGATGTACTGCAGTGGTTTGGATTACTTGTGGATTATTGTGATGTTTTTTATCAGC
>NW_015759377.1:0-572 GCF_001515625.1 Sinocyclocheilus rhinocerous
AAGGGGGTCTGAATACTTTCCGTACCCATTGTATATATATATATAACAGTATCTCAATGACACTAAAATAATACTGCCCAAAACATGACAATCAAACTTTCTGACGTTCTAAAGCAGAACATCTCGATCAGATTCACGAGTGTTTACATGAAGAAAGTGCTTCACCTCAGTGTTACTCATACATATTTAATAATCTCCTGCTCACTCCAGGTTTAGCCAACGCCACGTTTGAGAGCGACGCTTTGAAGTTCAGCGCCAATGGCTCCTTGTTCGTCCCTGTGACGAGCATCTCGATGCAGCTCCGGACGCGTGAGGAGAACGGGACGCTGTTACGCGCCTCCAGCTGCCTGGAGTTCTTCTGCATGGGGCTTCTGAACTCCTCCCTGATCGTGAAGTTTCGTGACGGGAACAGTCTGGAGGTGCACGCCTTCACCAGCGATGGCCCTGTTTCAGATGGAGACTGGCACCAGGTGGAGCTCTACATGTTCAGCTCGAGGATAGCAACGTCCCGCTGGCACCTCGCTGTCGACGGTCGAGCGGCCGGATTCAGTTTGGCAGCCGCCGGCAACATG
>NW_015759378.1:0-573 GCF_001515625.1 Sinocyclocheilus rhinocerous
TGCGCTCTCTTTTTTCTGAATATGGCAAAGTAAAAGAGTGTGACGCCCTGAAAAATTATGGCTTTGTGCACATGGAAGGTAAGCAGGAGGCCGAAGAGGCTATTCGCAAACTCCACCATCATGAGCTGAAAGGTCAAGCCTTAAATGTGGAGATGAGCAAAGGGAAGCCCAGGGGCTCCACCAAACTGCATGTGAGCAACATCTGCAGTGGCTGCACCAATCAGGAGCTCCGGGCTAAATTAGAAGAGTATGGCCCTGTGGTAGAGTGTGACATAGTGAAGGACTATGCCTTTGTTCACATGGAGCGAATGGAGGATGCCATGGAGGCCATCAGTGGGCTGGATAACACGACCTTCCAAGGTGAACCTTAATCCGAAACGACGAAATCCATGGTTATCCAGTTGAATTTTACTCCTTAAATTTTTTAGCATGGGAAGAATGTACTACTCCTTTTTCAGTTCTTTGTAATTGCTGAAGAGAATCCATTTTCTAGGTAATTGGCAGTAGACATCAGATACACTAATATTAAAGGGATAGTTCATCCAAAAATGAAAAATCTGTCATTTGTTCACC
>NW_015759379.1:0-573 GCF_001515625.1 Sinocyclocheilus rhinocerous
ATATATATCCCCTATGTTTACCTTAGCCTTTGCCTGCTGTTGAATGTGTAACCTAAGCCTTTTGAAGTGCATTTTGCTTTACAGTAATACTCATAATCAAATACTCTTTGTTGTTTAAAGACATTACTGAATGTGGGGTCTTTAAAACTTTAAAATGATAGTGAAATTGTTATTTATTTGATACATTAAATAACTATAACAATTAATTTAATATTATCCAACAAGTGTAATGTGTGCTGCATAATGTGTGTGTGACCACACTAGTTACAGTAAATAACAGATATAATGACATCAACAAACTGTAAATACTGTAATTGCAAATACGTGACACCCTTTTGTTTTATTTTCAAAGTATTTGTACATGATCTTTAGGTGTAAATCAGTGAAGCAGTACCAAGCATGTTCACCCTGTTTGATCATGGATCATTGCTATAGAAGAAAAAAATCTGTGCGTCATTGCCTCTGCTGTCAGTGCTTGGGGTTAAGAAAATATTCCAGGTGTGGCAAGTTATTTTTATTTGTGGCATAATGTTGATTACCATAAAGATTTAGACTTGTCCACCCTTCTTTAAA
>NW_015759380.1:0-573 GCF_001515625.1 Sinocyclocheilus rhinocerous
ATATATATATATATATATAAACACAAAAGAAATTAATAATTAAGTAATTGTAACAATGAGATTGAACTAGTGACTGTTCCTTTACATTTTCATTTATACTGAATGCTTAAAGGCATAGTTCACTGAAAAATTAAAATTCTGTTATTATTTACTCACCCTTATGTCATTCTGAACTCATAAGACTTTTGATTGTCTTCAAAATGCAAATTAAGATATTTTTAATATTCAATAGGTTAACACAACCAAAACTTTCATGCATTAAAAAGTACCAAAAGATATGGTAAAAGTAATCCATATGAATCTAGCAGTCTTCTGAATAGACACAATCACTTGATATGATTAACAGATTTCATTTAGGCTTGTATTCACATATAAACATTGATTAATGCACATATATGGAGCAAATCAAATATGATCATTGGAGGCTCAGCTGTACTTGCTTGACACGCAAGAACAAACCTCATTGGTTCAAGTACAAGAAAAAGTTTTAGAATTTTTATCATATGTTAATGTAAAAAAAAATCTTGCGTAATATAACTTGTGTTTGCTGGTTTTTATTGTATTTGTTATACT
>NW_015759381.1:0-573 GCF_001515625.1 Sinocyclocheilus rhinocerous
AAAATCAACTAGTTATTTGTGTTGTCTGAACAATTAAAGTGTATGAAATTGTGACTAATCCCTACTGTTTTTTTTATTTATTTTTATCTGAAGCTGTCTGATTATAAACAGCCATGACAAACGTCTCGAGGGAAAACAGACTGATATGCAGCAGTGATGACAAAACACAAGACAATTTGACATCACACTCTGTCAGCTGAAAGGGATACTGGGTGATTTCTGTGGTGGTTCCTGCTGTCGTTTTAGTCATGGTGTATTATATTACTAAAAATATGCTGCATGTCTTCTGTTCAACAGCAGATATGCACAACAGAGTAAATGGCAATGAAACTGGCAGCCCGTCCATCCTGAAGGAACAGGAACATCAATTATCTGTATTAATCTGACTCATCTGTATGCTACTGCACTGAAATCCTAAAAGCCTACATCTATTTCTTGATTTCATGTATTTAAAGATGGAAAAAGCGAACACATTCTGTAATAAAGGATCCAATGGATTCCATTTTGTAGGTTCCTACTTTGTGAAAAGAAGTCTTGCTTGATGAAATGAGTGTACTCCAAGGAAAGCTAGAA
>NW_015759382.1:0-573 GCF_001515625.1 Sinocyclocheilus rhinocerous
ATCTTAGCTTTATTGTTCTTAATCAACATAGTTTTCACATATAAACACACAATTAACGGCTGCATGCTGTTATGTAGCCTATATGGACCCCTGTAGTTCAACTGGTAAAGAATGGCACACACATAATGATCAAATACATACCTTAAAGGCTCTTTAAGTTGAATGCATATAAAGCGAAATCTTGTGTGATAAGAGCGCTAGATTATTATTTGTTGACATGCAAAACAAATATGAACTAATACATACACTTATGCATTCACTAGGAGAGTCTTTTGTTGTTCATTAGAGGCTTCTGAATGGCATTCTTTCCTCAAAGGTTCATGATCCTGGTGGGATGTGAAGGTTCCAGCATTGTAATTTCTTCACATGATTCCTTATTATTGAGAAGTCCCATGGGGTACAGAGGAAGAAAAGGGAGGCTTGTGGTTGTATGATCTTTTACCACTGTTAACTTTCTCTCTGTAAGCGTCATTAGTGATACCCACCTGATGCAAACCACTGAATCTTAAAGAGCTGCACTCCTAAAATATATAAATGCTTTAAACATTTGGCACTGAAACAAAGAACTTGTCT
>NW_015759383.1:0-571 GCF_001515625.1 Sinocyclocheilus rhinocerous
AATGTTCTTTTTAGCAGCATCATATGACCCCTTTAATGCATTTTTACAAAAAAAAATTGCTTATGGCCTGAATAGCCCAATGACTAGAATATGGAAATAACTTTTACTGTACCTTCTTATCACATTGCAAAACAAAAAGTGTTGTTCATCTACAGTATTTTTGTTTTGTTTTCCAGTGCAAATGTCGAAGGATTCTTAAATCAAGATACAGTTTTTGAGATGCAAAATGACATGAGGTCTTGTTTTCTGTGAAACTGATCAAAATTAAGTAAAACAAGAACAAATATCAGGCTCAGAAAAATATACTTAATTCAAAGGGAAAACAAGTTTTAATACCCCACTGACATTTTGTCTTGTTTTAGGCATAAATGCTTCATTTTGTTCAATATTTCAAGACTTTTACATTTGCATTTAAGTAAACTATTTAACAATGTTTAGATATTTGTATTGGGAAACAACTTGTTTTTGCAGCGAATGCAACATTTAATGCCATGACTTTATGAATTTAAAACCTTCTGCTCCGATTGAAGACCTTTTTAAGGCCCTAAATTGTGGACAGGTGAATTAAGAC
>NW_015759384.1:0-573 GCF_001515625.1 Sinocyclocheilus rhinocerous
ATTATTCAGATTTAGTTTCATGCTTTTACATGCTATGATACCTTCGTCAGACTTAATGCGAGCCATTGTGAGTTTACCCAACAAGAAGCCAATATATTACAGAAGAAAAGCTTTAAGACACACAAAAAAGGTGATTTCCCACAAACATGCTGCGCTCCATCTCAGTGAGCAGACTCCGCTAAAGCAATCCACCTAGACCTCAGACATGCGGGAAACAACTTTCATTTCCTTCTTTGTGTGTTCAAGAGGGTGGACACTCACCCCCCTTCCCTTCCCAACAATAGGAGGACACGGGGGAGTAGAAGAGCAGGAGGTATCCATCTTCAGCACTGGGACCTCCTCTATAGGTGTAGATGAAGAGGAGGGGGAGATTGAGCTGCCGATGCCCCCCTAACTTCACAGCAGGAGCGCAAGAGTAATGAAAGGGAGGGCGGCAGGATTGGGATTCCAGGCCGCCTCTGTGGAGAGCCTCTTTCTCCCGGCCTGGCAGGCAGTGCGGACCAAACCGGCAGGTCAAGATTCCTGCACTTGCTTGCTTTATTCCTCTGACGACCAAGCTAATCACACTTCCCA
>NW_015759385.1:0-567 GCF_001515625.1 Sinocyclocheilus rhinocerous
ACACACACACACACACACACACACACACACATGCATGCAGCCAAGATCCCTCTGCCTGCTGCTCGCAACCAAACACTCCATATGCACTAAAGTTTTTCTCTCTTTCACCCGCCTGCCGCCACCATCCTTTCCTTTTCTCTCCTTAATAAATAAGACATGAGCGTGTCTCCAGCAATAGAGGCGACCGGTTTAATTTGTAGGGCAGCAATGTTTGCCGGAGTCCTGAGGGATTTTTGCCCTTCCCGTCTCAAACACACACACACACACACCTGATTCAGTCCCTCATTCGCAGTGAATTCAAACGGGTGGATTCAGTGGTGATTGCTTTAAAGGGATAGTACGATTAAAGCATGAAAACCAACACTTGTTTCTTATTATTTTTTTATTCTTTCACCCTCTCTATCTTCAACTCTACCTTCTGTAGTACACAAAAGTTGATGTTTAGCAGAGAGTTCACATGCATTTTTTCCATATAAGGAAAGTAAACAGAGAATTGTGACTGTCAAGCTATATTACTGACAAATAACAACAAGTCTCTGTTTTGCTCTTTCATGTCACACTTTCTTA
>NW_015759386.1:0-573 GCF_001515625.1 Sinocyclocheilus rhinocerous
ATAAATAAATATAAAAAACACCCCTAGGTTTATGATGTTAACAACTGTGGAAATGGAAAAGGGTCCATAATATTTACAAAATGTATTATATTACCTGATGTTTAAAAAAAAAAAATCAAAAATATTGATAAACATTCAATTCATTAGAATTTTGATGAAACTTTGATTAGTGGTGATTCAAAAATATTCATATTCAAATGCACAAGAACTACTGATCTGTTAAGCATTATAAAATGTTTGTTAATGACTTAAGAAGGACCGCCCACTCGGACAGGAAGAGACCATCTGATTGGCATATAAAGTAATCCAAAAAAGTTGGTTTTGTTTTATGTGCCATTTAGGGGATGGTTAATCTGAACTATATCATACCACAATAATAGAGTTATAATAATATATAGAATTTAAGGTAATACAACATTAAATAATAGAGTTATAATATATATATATATATATTTTTTTTTATAAAACTACAACATTAAATAGAAATTATAATAATGTATAGAATTATAATACTATTTTAAATTAAAATCAAACAGATATAGAGATATAAAACTGTAAAATTAAAAAACAAAA
>NW_015759387.1:0-573 GCF_001515625.1 Sinocyclocheilus rhinocerous
ATTTATTTCTGTGCAAGATTGAAGCGAGCCGTTTGAGGGGACGGCAGGAGCGAGAGTCAGATAGATTCAGGCTGCTGGAGGGAAAGTGGTATTAGACAGAGGGTGGTATGGCAGTCATTTCTTTATTCCACTGTCTTTATCAGTCCTTCCATTGTTGGCTGACTTTTGTGGGTCCCGGTCCACACAACACACTCCTCCTCTGATTACACTAGAGAGAAAACTAGGTTTTGTGCATTGGTTAGACTATGTGAGGAGAGCTCTGAATACACATGATCTTGTTGCATATAAAGTGTCTGGCACTGAAAACTAACAGATCACAGTCTGTTTCCACCAGTGTTGGGAAAGCTACTCCGAAACTGTAGCTTTCCAAGTTACTCTTAATTTACCTGACTGAAAAAGTATAGATACACAAAAAACTAATAAGAAAAAGCAACCAATGACACTTAAGTACTTCGTAATTTTGTTGTAATTTTGTTGTAACACATCTTGATGCAACAAATTTTGAATTTGTAATCCACCAATGAGGATGGTGTAGAACAGTGTTTCCCAACCGGGGTGCCGCGTGCCGTCTGT
>NW_015759388.1:0-573 GCF_001515625.1 Sinocyclocheilus rhinocerous
TGCTCAAACCACACACGAAGTGAATATGTGCAGTGCATCACTCGCGCTGGATTACTCGCGGGATGTTTTTCGTGTCAGCCACGTGAATAAAAACATTGCGTGATTTACATTTTTGTTTCAGTTGCTGTTTTTCAATTTTTCTATTAGCAAAACAAGATGATCAGCATTGCTCGAACAAACACATTTACTTTGGCTAAACAAAGTACCTTTACTGAGAAGAACTAAAAAAACTACTGTTGACAGAACTCAAAAGTCTTACTGCATCATTATTATTATTTTTTTTATGTTTTCTCAACTACTTATTTTTTACAGTGAATGCTCTCTTCCATTTTCTGATTCAACCGGACGTGTCAATAAGCTGTTCGCTGATTGGCTTGCATGAGAACGTGTCATGTGAATTTTCCGCTCGAGTTGACATTTTTGAAATTGACCGGAAGACACGATTGAGGCGAATATCGTGTGCTCACGGCAAAAGCAAGGCGCATTTCGCATCATTCGAGTCGCCCGGCGCGAAATCGCCTCTATTCACATCTTTGCATTGACTTTGTATGTAATCTACTCGCGCGAATAATT
>NW_015759389.1:0-573 GCF_001515625.1 Sinocyclocheilus rhinocerous
AGAGTTTTATTACAGTCCGCAACACTACATTCCGTACCTAAGCTGTGAACAAAAAATTAGATTTCCTCTCCTTCGTCAGGCTGTCATAGTGTCTAATGCTAATACAGTATTAATGTATTGTAATGCACTGTATCCACACCAATTGCCTTCATATTTCCACTAAAATCTGCTTAGCAGACTTCCAGTATAGTATTCTTCCTTAGCAAACCTTTTCTGTTGTATTTCTAATAACTATTGATCACAACAAATTATATTATTGTATAATATAGTATATTCTATATGTATTATTAGCTATAGTAGCCATGTTTTAGGATATGATAAAAAAAAACATTACATTATAGTAATGAGTTACAGAAGCTTTAAATACCTTTAGTGTAAAGGTGGATCATATCAATATTTTGTATTAATCAAGACCAATTTTGTGCTTATTTTTTTAATACATTGTGCTGCACCATAAGTTGCAGTGGTAACTGAGGCTAAATGCAGAAGCATTCATCCATAGAGTGCAACCATTTAACAACAAAATCAAGACTTGCTGGGTTCTTTCACCGTGGCGTATAGAATTTGGAGCTA
>NW_015759390.1:0-573 GCF_001515625.1 Sinocyclocheilus rhinocerous
AGCACAAGCATACGCACACAGCTCTAACTCCCTCCCAGCGATTAAAATGTCAAAGCAGAGGCAAAGCCAAGCTGCTGCAGGAATATTAAAACTACACTGTCTTCCATTTTTAAGACTTGAGCTAAGGGGATGGAGAGAGTCTATGAACACTTGGCGCAAACTCTTTGATGCATCTGCACTGAAATAATCCCATGCGAATGTGACACATTCATTTTAGAAAACTTCAGTCGAGGCCCTGCAGAACTTGCAGTCAGGGCTCTCGGAGTATAATCCACAGCTTAGTCTGGAGAGTGTTGCTGAACGCGGGAAGAGCAGCGGTGGATGCAAAATGACTCGTGTGCATTGAGCACTGCAGTTTCTGTTCCCTGCTTCAGAGAGAATAGGGGGAGAGTAGTCAAGATTCAAGAGGTAAATTGTGTGGGAAGTTATAGTATATCCTGCCAGATCTTGCTAAAATGGGTAATGAGACGGGATAAAGTATCAGAAAAATTGTATAACTTGTCCAGCTGTCAAGCATTTTCTCCAGCCCAAATGTAAGCTGACTGGAGCAGAACCAGCTGGCATACTTACTTT
>NW_015759391.1:0-573 GCF_001515625.1 Sinocyclocheilus rhinocerous
TTACATTTCATTACTTGTCAATTTTTTTTTTTTTTTTTTGTGGACAATCTTAATTGACCCATATAATAACCATGTCAAAGATTAAGGCAAAATGTTTTTGTGTTAGGGTTAACATTTTCTGAATGTTCAAAAATATTACAATTATACATATACTCATATCATCTATATTGTGTTTTATTCACCATCAATAAATGACCTATGCTGACTGAAATGAATCAAAAGAGCTGTTGAAATGCTCTGGCTGTCATTGAATCTGCTAAGCTCTTTAAGTTCCACAGGGTTTTGCTTGACTGATGAAACGCCCCACCTCTGTAGAAGAGGGGCTGCACATCTGCTCCTTTTCATGGACAAGAGAGGGCCTGCTGCCCCGAGGAATGCAAGACAGGGACATGCGCTTCCCTTAATGAGGATATCTGTGAGCACTCCGGTCCCTTCTGCCCGTCACACTGCCATAGCTTGATCCGCTTTGGGCTCAAATACCTGCTGGGCTGTCCGTCAACGCAGCCTCCCCTAAACCCCTCACTGATAGCCTTTCCTCCTGTTTGATCCTTTGACTTTCTTCTTGAAAGCCCT
>NW_015759392.1:0-573 GCF_001515625.1 Sinocyclocheilus rhinocerous
AGGAAGCTAATTTTCCTTTTGTGTCCCTTTCTCTTTTTTTCAGATGTTTTTTTTTTTTTTTTGAGGAAATAAATGTTGCTTCATTTGCATACACATAGTCAGTATACACATCAGATGAGCTTATAGTTTGTTAGTCTCAACTGTGAAGTGATTTCACCCATTTAAGGTACAGAAAAAAGATATTTAATAAAAATAAATAAATGTTATAAAATGTAAAATAAAGCTTTTAAATAAATAAAATAAAATAAAAATAAATACATGTTATAAAAAATCTTTATGTGGTAAGGTTAGTAGTTTTGTTTTCAATACATATATTAAGGAGGCTTATCCTACTTTAACTTCTCAGACCCCTGTTGATTTGTTGCGCGGTTGGTTGGGACGATCACATTCCATCTGACAACACCTCATTAGAGAATACCTCCCATAATCTACACTCACTCGTTCCCTTTCAGAAACGATTTGGCAATGGTCTTCTTCTAATCTCTTTTAAACATCCATCTCTCTTTGTCTCTTTCTCATGTGCTCACACCCCTCCCTCCCTCTGCTGTGTTAGTGCTTTCCGTGTCAGAGTCC
>NW_015759393.1:0-573 GCF_001515625.1 Sinocyclocheilus rhinocerous
ACTGTGCCCTTGAACAATGCATCTCACCCCAGAAATCTCCACAGAGACATAGAGAAATCCCTCTGGATAGAAAGCATATGCTAAATTGCAAGAGGGCTTTCATTTATTTGCATGCACTTGGATGCAATCTAAGCACGTGTTATGGGATATATATATACTGTATAGTCATGCTTACCTGTGCACTTGTTTTCTCAGGCTTTGCTAGCGGTCTCATACCGCATGATACAGGGAGGGTCATTTCTTCTCATTAAAATTCTGCCATCAGTCTTTGTGCCGCTGCAGGCAGCTCTCAGGTCTTTATTAATTGCCGTGGGATACTGTATCGACTCAAATACTCTGCCGCTGTCCAGACTCCAGCGTGCTCTGGGATACTATCGAAAAATGCAGCATTTGATCACACTTTATCACAGCAGCTAATGCAGAAAGCACTTTATTCACACGCCTGATGAACGATGCAGCCTGAGAGGTTACCAGGGAGAAAGCCTGGTGTACAATGAAAATGCAGCACAAAATAGTGGTTGTTTTTGCATCAGGATTTTAGGTTAAAATGTATATATGTATGCATAAAGGAAA
>NW_015759394.1:0-573 GCF_001515625.1 Sinocyclocheilus rhinocerous
ATGCTTAAATTAATTCAATTTCAATTAATGCTGTTCTTTATTACTTTATATTTATCTGTGACTTTATATTAATCAAAGAATCTTGAAAAAAAGGTTACAGTTTCTATAAAAATATTAAGCTTCACAACATTCTTAAAGATTTATAATAATTAATTTAAAATACTTGAGCAGATCAGCATATTAGAATGATCTCTGAAGGATCATATGACACTGAAGACCATCACAGGAATGAAATACATTTTAAAATATATTGAAATAGGAACAGTTGTTTTAAATTGTAATGATATTTCACAATATTACTGAGTTATTCTGTATTTTGATCACACAAATACAGCCTTTGTGATTATAAGAGACATGCTGACCTGTGAAATACAATTAAAGCTGTAAATTGATATTTATGGGGTTCATTTAAGGGGTATTGAAACTGAATATTTCTTTTATACTTTTTACCCCTTAGAGTACTTATAGCTGTAATGTACAAACAACTCGAAATAGTACTAAAGTACAGTAGTGAAGCACAATTACTCATATGTTTCATCTTCTTTACTCCCCTACCAGCAAAAAAAAAAAAAA
>NW_015759395.1:0-573 GCF_001515625.1 Sinocyclocheilus rhinocerous
AAAAAAACATGGTTACTATAGTTAAAGCATGGTAACCACAATTTAACCATGGTTTTGCTACACTAACCATAGTGGAATTGTAGTAAAACTGTGGTTATGGTAATCAATACGCCAAAAAAAACAAAAAAACATGGTTACACTTTTTCTATAATAAAACCATGGTTAATTTTCGTAAGGGAACAGCCATGCTGTGACACCACCCCCGATCTTGTGTATGAATGAATTAACTCAAAACATATTAGCATAAGGGACCCAGGTTGCTAATTGGTGTCTCAGGCAGAATGGGAGGTGAACAAAGACCACAGTGAGACAGTGAGAAATCTTCAACAGCATTACCAGTTGTGTTATGAGTTTAATCTCTGAGAAACTCTTTCTGTTTGTTCTGCAGGAGTGTTTTATGTTGAAACAGATGAAGTGAAGACACTAGGATCATGAATAAATCTTCAACATCATTACCAGTTGTGTTATGAGTTTTATCTCTGAGAAACTCTTTCTGTTTGTTCTGCAGGAGTGTTTTATGCTGAAACAGATGAAGTGAAGTCAGTGTCAGTGATGGAGGGAGATTCTGTCACT
>NW_015759396.1:0-573 GCF_001515625.1 Sinocyclocheilus rhinocerous
CATATGCATGGTATTGCTTAGGAACACTAACATGCAATTGATGTGCACAGAAGCTCTTACATATTCTTGTTACGCATAAAACCTCTGACTCACTAGAACTGTATTTTTGCATTGCGTATAAGATTTATTTACAAATGCATGAAACATTTTCAGTAAGTGCAAGCTACAGTCGTTATACTGCGTGAACTATCTCTCGCTGGGAAAAAAGCTTTACAGCATATGGAATTGCTAAGGGACACTAAATTACAATTGCTGTGCCTGGATACACTTGTTTAAACTTCTTGGGCAAAGAAGCTCTAAAAGAATCTTGTTGTACATTAAAAATCAAACACATTCGAACAGTCCTTTTGCATTGCATTTAAGAACTCGTTTCAAATGCACGTAACACTTTCAGAAAGGTGAAAGCTTTTTTAAAACTGCATGCATGATTTAACTCTAGCTGGAAACAATGTTTTACAGCATATGCATACATGGTATTGCTTAGACAAATTGCTCATTACAAAAATGCAATTGCTGTGAATAGAATCTCTTACGTATTCTTGTTATGCATAAAACCTCTGACTCACTAGAACT
>NW_015759397.1:0-573 GCF_001515625.1 Sinocyclocheilus rhinocerous
ATGCGCAGGGGGATGCCGGGGGGCTACGCCAAAGGACCACAAATGAACTTATCATCTAAGCTCTTATCTCATTTTATACACTGGGCTTGTATTCACTACACGGCTGAATTAAATTTCTAGTGGAAAAGCCAGAGGAAGTAATCGTGGCCACAGAGTCAATCTAATCATTCACAGATTGCATTAACATTCCTCCACTGGTAATTACAGGCTAATATATCATATGACGGAAATCAGATGGTAAACATGTGCAAGCTGGGCGTTTGAAACTTCTAGATATAAATGATTGAATAACAGAATGTGTGTTGTGATGAAAAAGGCACACTTCTGTTGCAGTCACGTATTGCAGATGTTATTGGTTGGCAAGAGAAGGATTTAGATTTTAAATGCAGTAATTTAGTGAATAACCATGATGACACTGTAAAAATAAACACAATTTATCATGCCCCCTGACCCGTATGTAAATTATATAATAAGGGGTTTCCTATCATCCTAGCAATTCAAGCTTTGAATGCCATTTCCATATTTTGAGGTTACATGCCTGGCAACAAAGTGGAACAGACTGCAGGGGTTTCA
>NW_015759398.1:0-573 GCF_001515625.1 Sinocyclocheilus rhinocerous
CATGAGTGTTTCATGGTGCATTAAGCACCTCAAGAGACAATTAGCAACAGTGCTCAATAAGTGAAGTATGTAGCGCTAAGTGTTGTTTTGGAAAGGTTGTCGGATAATTTGTGTCCTCTTTGAGTCTTTGTTTCATTTGATTCATGTTTTTCTGTAGAATTGGACACAATCAAAGTGGCTGATAAATGATGCATAATCGATTCTCTTCCTGAATAACTTTGTCAGGTGAGCAAGTATTTGCAGCTTAGGAGAGAATTTTTTGTGAAAATAATGATTCAACAGCAGCAGAAAGGAAATTATACCAGTGTTTTGTTGATTCTTGATTGGTTTTCAGAAGCTCCAGGATGCTGATTCATTTTCTACAGTATATCTTATGGCTAAGATAATATGATATCATGATATATGATAAAAGTAGTATTATTAAATATATTATTATTATTATTATTATTAGATATGAAATTATATTATTATAAAAAATTATATACTATAATGTCCAAAATCAATTGTCTAAAAAAAAATTTAAACACACTAGACATTTAGATTTTTAAATGCATATTATATTATATATATATA
>NW_015759399.1:0-573 GCF_001515625.1 Sinocyclocheilus rhinocerous
CAGTATGAAAATACTTTATATATAAAAAATATATAAAATTATATCATTTAAATTATATAATTACTGTAAATATTGTATTAAAACTGTAGTTTTTAAAGTAAATTTTAAATAAATTAAATGATTTATGTGTACCATGGTAAACCATGTGCACTATGTACTATGTGTGTTTATGATTTACCATAGTACACATAAACACATGCTTTTCAGTAAATACCAAAGTCAACGAGTCAGAGAATATTCATACCTCATCAAATCTGTCAAAATATGCTCCTTCCAGCATGAAATGAGGAACAGGTCGCTGCCAGTTGAACTCATATGGTTTCGCCATTTGACCTACAGGACGGGAAAAAAAACACAAGCTTTCAGAGCGAGAGAATGAGTGTGTGAATCTGAGATCAAGCTCAGTGTTTTAAACATCTCAGTCCTGTATGGGAGGTCCATCGAAATCAGAAGGCCTAAATCCCAAACGTCCAGCCCAAAACATGCCTGCACAAACACAGGACGTGCATTACATTTTTACAATATTTCAGCATTACTATTATTATTGCTTTTTGCAGCAAATCGATTTAATTT
>NW_015759400.1:0-573 GCF_001515625.1 Sinocyclocheilus rhinocerous
TTACAGTATTCAGAGTTCATTTAGATACTTGTTTCCTTGTAACTACCACGTCAGATTTCAGCTTGGATACTGACACTAATTTATCATTTATAAAACAATTACCAGAGCGAGAGCTGAGTGTATCAGCTGGCGAAATGATTTTTTCCCTGCTCTTCGTCTCTCAGAGGGGTCGTTCCTAAGCAACCGAAGCAGCTGGCTTTAAAACATACAGCCAAAAGTAACATCATGTGATTCTGAGTCCCTCCAGGGGTCGTATAGTGTCCAGTCGGGGAGGGTCCGGCCTTTGTGTGGACTGAAGCAGGGCGGGGTCGACCGAGGCTGGGGGAAAAAGAGATAAAAGCGGGAAAAACAGAAAGCCTGAATAATTTCGGTAAAATGACAGGAAATATAAAGCCAACGGGGTCGAAATCAGGGTCAAACATTTCAGAATAGTATTAAACGGCTGTCCTGCAGATGTCAGAGTTATGCATTTACTCTATTGTGTCACATTACAGATTTCTTTTGAGTTCTATGTCGGAGATGCTGCTATCAATCCGGAGTTTCAAACGTCTTATGTCTCTCTGTTCTTTTTAA
>NW_015759401.1:0-573 GCF_001515625.1 Sinocyclocheilus rhinocerous
CTTAAAATAAAACTCCAGAAATGTGTAAAATATGTGACCTTTAAACAGGGAGCTGCTAGAAAGTCACATTATGCTTTAATCATCCAGTGAACAAGCCAGAGTCGACAGTGGCAGAGAACGAAAAACTAGCCGGAGAAAAAAACATCACTATTACTATTACAATTGTTCATAATTAGGGTTAAATATTAGGGATGCACCAATTTTGGCTAATACAGTTAAGATAATTATTTTCGTGTAATGGCAGATAACCAGTAAATTGCATATATTTAAATTTAATAAAAATTTGTCTAAATAAATTAAAACACCAAGAATAAAAATACTTCAAATCAATAGTTTTAAGGGCTACAAATGAATTTAGGCACCACAACATTATATTGTTTAATATGAAAAATTGATATTTTCAGAATTGCTGAAGATATTTGACAGCATTATTAAATTATTGGTGTTTTTAAAAATGAATTGGTAATGAGTGTTAGATCATCGCAAAATTAATCTAAATGTAAATATAGCTGAAGTAACCATGCACAGTTAAAGGTATAGTATACACCAAAATGAAAATTCTATTTATTACTC
>NW_015759402.1:0-573 GCF_001515625.1 Sinocyclocheilus rhinocerous
CCCTAGAGGACACAGTTCGAAGTTCCCATGAAAGGGAACCCATTTGACTTACTTTCTTATTTTTTAGAAAAAGAGCTAAGCTTCACAAATGACATAAAACACCGTAAGGTGCCATAAACTACAAGCTGAAGCTGAAGAAGCTGAAGCTCTCAAATGTCATTCACACTCAATTTCACTTCAAATATGACATGTAGAAGTGAAAATCCAAACGACAATAAAAAATTGGTGAAAGGTACTAAACGAGTCAAACTTTTTTACTAGTATAATTCTTATTGTTTCTGTTGCATGTAGAATTATGTGGTTTGAAATCCATAAGCTCACCCCTGCACGAAAGTTCAAAACATATTTTTACATTTTTTTAATATTTTATTTCAGCTAACTGCCAATGAAACGTCATTTTTGTAAATTTGAGTAAACTTAAAACTAAATAATAAAATAAAATGTTAATTAATAAATACTATGGGGGAGGGGGGCTAATAAAAATGACAAAATTAAACTAAAATTATGTAAAAATAGGAAAATATTAAAATAAAATATTAACAATAATATTAAAATAACACTTGATGTCGAACA
>NW_015759403.1:0-573 GCF_001515625.1 Sinocyclocheilus rhinocerous
CTAGTGTTTATTAATATTTTGAATTAGCTTTTGTATTTTCAGTTTTCATTTATATTTTAGTTGTCATTTTATTTTTTTTATGTCATTTCGTTGTTTTTATTGGTTTTATTCTTTTTAATATTTGTATTTTGATTCATTTTTTTATTTATTTCAGTTTTAGTTTTAGTAATTTGACTTTTGTTTTAATTTCAGTTAGTTGCCAAGGCAACATTAAGTGTTTTAAGTTAAAATTTTCCATCTATTATTTCTATTTTATTTCAGCTTTATTATAAATTCTCAAGGAAATAGATAAACAAACAAAAAAATAAATAAATAAAGTTACACATGTAATTAAATAACTCAAAATTCCAAATAACTCAAATTATTTAATACATTAAATGACTTACACATTAAATATACTCATTATTTACTTTACATTAATACGTTTGGGAATTCTGGATAAAAATATTCGGTGTTTATAATATTTTAGCAGTAACAAAGTTGATGATTAAATGTACAATATGTCATATTTGTTATCATTTCATTTATTATTTGTTTCCAGTGTATGTTTAAAATTTAATTCAACCAGATTTA
>NW_015759404.1:0-573 GCF_001515625.1 Sinocyclocheilus rhinocerous
CTGCACTCAATATAGCCACTTAGCCTGTGGAAAGCCTTCTTAGGCACATCTGAGCAGGTCTCAGTCATTGATTCATTGTATTTTAGACAGTGGTTGATGGTTGTTTGCATTTTAATTACCCACATAGGAATGCTACAGGCAGCATGATAACTATAAATGTGGCACCTTTGGACCACCATATTCCCGTCTTTCCAGAAGAAAATTACTCTAATTTGAAATGAAAATGACTGTGCACAATATTGATAGTACCTTGATTACACGAAGGAAGCTCGAGGCGGAAACCATCAGTGCTGTAATTGGCTTTCTGGCCAGCATTGATCCTGTCAGGCTGGTTTGCATCTCTTGAAACTACTATTCCCATAGTTTCAGTTATATTATGCTTGCCGAACCTCAAATCGGGTCAAGCTTGTTATAAAAGAGGCAATGCATGTCTTTATTTTCTCATTTTCCCCCTCTCAACCTGTCCACAGTGTTGAGTGGGGTGGAGCACTAGGCTAGCATGTGTTTGCTCATAATTGCAGTGTTCACTATTAATTGGCTCCTTGCATCTGCTCATGGCAATTACACCATTCA
>NW_015759405.1:0-573 GCF_001515625.1 Sinocyclocheilus rhinocerous
CCCCTTAGCTTGAAAATCTATTAGTTTCTCCAGAATAGCTAACTCGTCTCCTTTATTCTCTTTCCGGGATAACATTCGTTGTCCTACAGATGCACAGAAACACTTCACCACAATAAATAATAATACTAAGCCTAATATTATTAATCCCCCGTAAAGCACATACCAGCCTATACTAACCAGGAAGTTAACCAACCCAGTCCACATGTCTGTTGTGACGAAATTAAAAACAGCTTTCGCTGCCGTTTTTATTCCTGAAATACCTTGTTCAATGAATTCCTTTGGGCTTTCGAACCACCGGGGACCCCCTACTATCTTTTGACCTCAAATTTCTGTACTGCTGTTACAAAGATCATTTTTCAACCAGTTTAACCCCAAATAATAGTTTTTATCCTTACCTTTACACCAATTTTCCTTCCAGTCTTTTCTATCAATAGTCAATGATAAACCATCAATTGCTATTGAATCTAATTTCGTCAAAGGTACGTTACTACCTCCGTTCGGGACTCGGTACCTCAACATGCTATTAATTGCGATATAAACAGGCCCATGAAACATTCTCCACTTTTGACTTCT
>NW_015759406.1:0-573 GCF_001515625.1 Sinocyclocheilus rhinocerous
TAATATTTTGTAACGTTATAGATGTCTTTACTGTCACTTTTGACCAATGCATTCTTGCTGAATAAAATATAAAGTTTGTAAGCAAAAAAATAAATATGATGAAGACTTTTAAATGGTAATATACATGTACTTGTACATTGTAAATATGTTTGCTTGCATGTTAATATCATTGTGCACAGATTTCAAAACTTGATCTTTTTGCAGTTTTTCTTCCTTTATAAATTATAGATTTTATATATTTTATTATATGATTTGAGTTTTGAAACTGACAGTATGTTTTCAAAGTACATCAAGCCCTATATTTCAAAAGATCAAAGAAGATTCGATTTTTCAGGATATGACCCGGAAAGACTCCTGACTAAAACTGAGGACAAGAGACTGTATTTCAACGAAAGCATGTTTGTGATCTCTGTGCTGTTTGTGTTCATCAGAGGTCCTAAAGGAGTGTGGACGATGGAGGAGAGAGGCGAGACGCCTCACTTTAACACCACGTTTGAGGACGCGCGTCCCAGCCTGACTCACATGGCCCTGCTGCAGCTGCAGAGGACAGGACACTTCAAATACCTCATCAGC
>NW_015759407.1:0-573 GCF_001515625.1 Sinocyclocheilus rhinocerous
GATGCTGTGGTGTCTGTTGTCGTGGAAACAAGCTCCGCCTCACTGCCCTGTTTGGTCCAGCTGATGGAGGGGCGGGGCTTCCCGGTGACACGGCACTCCAGAGTCACACTCTCACCCGCGCGAACCGACAGCGGCCCAGACGGCGTCACACGCACTTTCGGAGGCTCTGCATCAACAAACACACTCTGAAACCACATCAGGGTTGCCAGGTCTGCGTAACAAAACTAGCACAATGGCCACTTAGAAATAGCCCAAGCGTAGCCCAGTGACCATATCCCAGATATCAAAACTCCAAATATGCAATTCCCATACCTAAAGTACATATTTTACAGTCACTGTTGAAAGCCAGTATATCGTAGTGATCATAAACACAGCTCTAGGGCTCCTTACCAGTATGCCTCCTTCACAAAACTTTACATCTACCACAGTTTTATCATTTCTTCTGCGGGAAAACCGAGGACTTGGCAACCATCCATTTAGCTTTGAAGAATCCACAGTTTTAAATTGTTGTTTTGCGGTTTAGATTTTCTTCAGGTTAGTTTTATCTAGGTCTAATTTGCTCATATACAGTAT
>NW_015759408.1:0-573 GCF_001515625.1 Sinocyclocheilus rhinocerous
TTGCTTTTTGCCCTGTCACACACATTGATTCTGGGCTGTGTGTGTTTTCACATCTTGTGTTTGTCAAACCTTTAGCAGCTAATGTGTCTAGCTAGTTTTCTTGATCCACTGTAGTATATCAAGCTTTTGTGTGTGTACAATGTGCACTGACATAGAGGTCTTTCTAACCCCTGTACTGTCTAACAAACAAGGTCTTAGAGTGAGTTTTTCCAAGCCACAGAAATCCTAATTAATTAAGGGTTTTTTTCCTATCAAAGAGTCTGTCCAGTCTGAGTACCGTGTCCCATGTCAATCATCTGTCCTTCATAGTTGTAATTTAGTTGTCTGGTTAACCCCTCACTCACACTGTTTTGCCGCCTACAATTCCCATGATTCCTTTAAGGAATGTTCTGGGTTAAATACAAATGGAGCTGTATCGACAGAATCTTTAATATGCTAGCAAATATCACAGAAAACATTCGAAGGAAACAGTCGGGTTCCAGAAGTAATTGAGAAAAATGTTTAGTTAAAAGCCACTTTGTTGACATATATACGTTTAATTAATTGCAAAATTTTAATTGAAGAATTTCACTA
>NW_015759409.1:0-573 GCF_001515625.1 Sinocyclocheilus rhinocerous
ATATATTTAAATAGAAAACAGTTATTTTAAATTGTAATAATATTTAATGTTTTTACTGTATTTTTAATTAAATTAATGCAGCTTTGGTGAGCAAAACCATTAAAAATACTGTAATAATATCCTTGTATAAAATAAACAAGCCTTTCTATAGTGTATAGAATAATTTTAAATAGATTATCTTTGTAGAAAGCCATTATACCATAACTGACACATAAAACATCATTTAAAAAGTCACAAAATTACAGACATCATTTTATCCTCCACAGACACAACATGGGCCTGTTAGTACTTTGTCCAAATTTCCTTCAGTCCACTCCAGCAGTTAACGCAGTGGTACATAAAAATTACCCTCACCAACCGAGAGGCCGTGTGTAGTCAGCCATTACTGTTTAACTAAAAAAACAAAAAAAATCAGCCTCCATCTTCGTACCCCCTGCGTACCCCATCTCTAAACTACAGCAGCGGCGGTGAGCAAGACACACAGGCAGTAATGAAGCGCCGTGTCATGTGGAGATGTAATTACCTCACTCTCCTGCTGGGTGTGCACTTCCTGGGTGAGAGGAAAGATGAATC
>NW_015759410.1:0-573 GCF_001515625.1 Sinocyclocheilus rhinocerous
AAAATTTGTTAACATTAGAATGAGTTTTTTTTTTTTGTTGTGAGTAGTTTTCCTTATGCATATAAAAATGAATAATCGACACAATTAGTAGTGAATAGAGACCCATCGTATGACGACAATGTGTATCATAGTTGCATATAGTTGAAATTGTATAAGTACTACTTTTTTATTCTTTTATTAGGCTTTTTTGTCAATTTTAGATCTTCACTCATTCGCTTTTATTATATTGTAAAGAGTGGACCGGGTTGTCTTCAACATTTCATCTTTTGTGTTCCAGGAAAGATCACAAGTCATAAAATGTTGATGACGAATTTGACAGATTTTTCATTTATTACCTTAAAGCACACCATAAAATATTCAGTTTTACACCCACTGGCATTTGCCAGCAATTCTGTACTTGCATTTCGGATTTGGATGATATAACTCCAGCTTCCTTGACTCTTTCGGAACCTACTCCCACCGCTTTGTGTAATGTAACCCAGCGCTGTTCTCCATCATCCTCTGTATTTCTGGATCCAGAGGTCCTGCGAAGAATTGCTGTCCACTTTTGGCCTTCAGACCAGGCCAGAGAAC
>NW_015759411.1:0-573 GCF_001515625.1 Sinocyclocheilus rhinocerous
TCATATTTAGGTCATGAGAGTCCATTGTTTGTGAACTAAAGCTGCTGTAAAAGGGCTGTTTAAGCCCACTGTATGAAATGCTTAAACATAGACGTCCATATTTGTGTATTACCACCTGAACAGGGTTAATGTTCAACGGGGTTAATGTTAAAATATCGCAAATTAATGCCCATGCATCTACCCTGCTGCCATAGCACTTTCAAATGATGGAAAAGTGTTTTCCTAAAATGCTAACACATTTTGCCAAATGTGACCTCTGTTTTTATATTGTAGCTATATTTATATTTGCCTACACACTTTCCCCCCTCATTTTTACATATATATATATGGTATTTTTTTGTTATTTTCACTTGTTTGCAGACTTGAATTATGAGTAATTATCAGTAGTGATCAGTGTATGACATGTATTTTTTAGCAGAAGGATAGAGTATATAAAATTGCAAAATAAATAAACATTCATCAATCAGTACTTTTTACTTTAGTACAAGAGCTACACAAGAGCTGTTTGTTTTGAATGATGTGCCTAATGTAGAGAACTGTTTAACATTTTGCAAAAAGTTTGTTTTACAATTG
>NW_015759412.1:0-573 GCF_001515625.1 Sinocyclocheilus rhinocerous
TCTTTTAGGCTCACCATAATAAAGATGTATGGTTTAGCCCACATATAAACTTAATAAAGACTTAACTCCTCGAAAGATTAATCTGTATTACGGCCAAATCTTTATCGACTACGTTCCTCTTGGATAATTTACAGGCTCAGAACAGTCTCTGGACTGTGTCTGGTGGCTTCAGCTCTAAAACCAACAAGCACCTAAGTGGTTTTATACTGGGAATATTAAAAATGTTAAAAGTTCACAAAGAACTCTCAACCAAACACAAGTTCCCAAAGACATCTCCAGGGATGGTCATAACTGTGGTATCAAACCCTAAAGCACACAGGACTTATCCTAGTTCACACACTTCCTATTATTGGCATCTAAAGCCTCCTCTAACTACTTTGACAGTGTAGCCTCAGGCAATATAGATATTACTTCAGGTGTAAAAAAAGAGGGATCTTTAGAAAGAGTGCAGGTTGAGTTGACTCAGTGGGGCTTTTTCTGAAGAAGAGATGTTTGTCCAGTATCATGGAGACAGAGACAGGTCTCTTGATGATTTGTTGGTGTTGTAGAGAGGTCTGTTTTATATTAGCCACC
>NW_015759413.1:0-573 GCF_001515625.1 Sinocyclocheilus rhinocerous
AAACTTCACAATAGAGGTTATGTAATGACTAAGACCTGCAGTTTAGCTCATTGTTTTTGATGATTGGTAAAGGTTTTATCACCACTTTTGTATTGACTGTATTTGTCCTTTAAGTTTTAACTAATTTTCTCTTGGAAAATAAAATTTGCATCCCAGTAATATTTGATTACACATGAATGTCTCGTTTGAATTCTTCATCATAAACTTTTTTGTGGTCTTAATGTTGTAATAGACTCGTGCAGCAATTTAATGATATGTAGAACTCATGATAAGGTCACACGTAAACACAGTCTGTGTAAATAACGGTTTAATTTAACAGCATGTTCAGAGGTGGCATGGATGAACTGCTTTAAAAAGTGAAGAAAAATGCTATAAGATTCATTGGGTTTTAAATGGACATTAATGGGTTTTTAAAAAATGAATATTGAAATTCAAAATAAAATGATACTTTAAATATGAAATTAAAGGGGGTCGCACACCGGACGAGAAGCGCAGCGCCGCGTCGCGCCCGTTTTTATACAGTCTATGGTCGCGCCACGTCTTTAAAATTCGAACACATTGTTTTCTATGAGA
>NW_015759414.1:0-573 GCF_001515625.1 Sinocyclocheilus rhinocerous
TAACGTGAATTGGTTCATTTGTCAAACATGTCTTAAACATTCTATTTTATTTTGATTCTAACATGACAATAATGATGAGAATGACATATTTCATTTTTTCACCCCATAGATAACCGTTGGAACGACGCAGCCTGTTTAACCTCACTGGGTTTTGTTTGTGCTAAATACCTGTGAGATCACATGCAGTCATCCTGCTCCACAGTTACTTTGACTGTACTACATTTACATGTTCTGATCTTATCTTTACAAGTGTTATTCTGAAATTAAACTTTTCTTAAATATTTTCTGAACTATAATCTCTTCTCAATACTGAAACACTCCTCAAATCAATAAAGGCATTTAAAAAAAAAAACATCTTGTCTATCAAGGATTTAATATATAGTTATTAGAATGGCTTTATAGGCTTTAAGTGATGTCATCATCAGGGGAGGGGCTTACAAAGATGCTGGCACCCCAGTGACTAGAAGACAAAAATCTGAGGGTGTCTCTCAGTATACGCTTTACAAAAAAGTACAGTGGGTTCTATAAACCCTAGGGTTCTTTACTCACTTTTAAAGAACCTTTTATGCCAAA
>NW_015759415.1:0-573 GCF_001515625.1 Sinocyclocheilus rhinocerous
TTTGTAAATATTTGTCAAATTTACTAACAATTTCTGAGTGATTTAAAAAAAAAAACAGTTTTATTCAGTGTATGCTATTCCAAACATAGAGCTTACTGCATTTAAACTGTATCCCAGAACCCAATGTGCTAACTGGACCTTGAGGAATGAATTGGAACTAATATCAGGCGCCATTTTTAGCTGACTTTTTGTGTCTCATCAATTTATCAGACTTCCCCAAAAGAAGACATTTTTACATTTAACTGGATTTAAAATGCAAAATGTTACTTTCTACATGCAACTTGGTAAGGTCATGTGACAACAATATAGTGAAATGTATTTCACTTATACTAGGACAGACTAGACTAAATACTAGGCCACTACATATTCCATTCCAATCATAGTTTATCTCTCTCTCCATTCCTTGTTTCAAATTCATTCCTAGTTGATCAGTAGAACTTACTCCTAATATTTCAGAGTAGATATATCATCCCTCACTTCAGAGCATCCCTCCCTCTCTCTCTCTTGATCTTCCCATCACCCCATCCTGAATCTCTTTTTAATTAGCCATGCTCTAGAGTGAAATTCTTCATC
>NW_015759416.1:0-573 GCF_001515625.1 Sinocyclocheilus rhinocerous
TTGTACATGTTAACCCAGCTCAGCCTGGTTTGGTTCGAGGTCAGTCTGAGAGCCCTAAACAAACCGCTACAGTGATCTGAGAGAGATCCAAGAGCAAGGGCCGCATTCACAAACAGTGGAGATGATGAATGAGCGGGAGCTTCCACGCAATCAGAGCACGGACCGGATAAGGAAAAACACTTCCTGCTTGTCGACACATTCCAGGACTAATATCTCTCCTGCTGCTGCTGAGGAACGCAAGACGACACTGATCTAGAAGCAGCTTCCTCTTTGAAAAGATCACTGCTTATCGACATCAATCGCAAACGTCATCAAGCCAGTGTACTAGTGTAGCGATCAAATACTAGTAGGTCACATGTGACTGATATGTTGATTTATTTTTCTCATATTTACATACAGACACAAATAAATTGTCATTCCCAGTAATCAGTCTCAGTTCCAATGACTGATTATAATCAACAGGATACTGAACTTACATTTTTGGATGACTTTTTTCAGAGTGTAATGCAAACAAACCTTTTAGAAAATCAGAATATCAGCCACTTTAAATTTGTTTGTATCTAAATATTGCAT
>NW_015759417.1:0-573 GCF_001515625.1 Sinocyclocheilus rhinocerous
GTAGCCAGTGCAAACTGATAAACAGAGGAGTGTTGGTGTAACTTACGGAACTTGGAGGTGGAGTCGAGCAGCAGCGCAGATGTGGACTCACAGGTGTCACTGCTGGAGTCTGAGTCCACACACACCTGCGCAGGTGAACACACACTCACAGCCTCCGCGCGACAGTTATGATTATCATCCTCGACCCCCTGCATCTCCTCCATGCTGCCGCCGCACTGAGAGAGCTTTAGCACTCCATCTCAGCTCAAACCCGCTTCAGCTCAGCGATGACCGACGCACGTTTACCGCGTCTGTTTCACTCCTGTTTATTTTGTTGTCAATCCGAAGCGAGATCCGACACGGACTTCCGTTTAATGGCGGACGTGTCAAAACAACAGTCCGCATGGCAAAATAAGAGTCCGTCGTCGGCATAAATATCGAATATTTAATTTTATAAATTAATATTTATCAATCAGTATTTATTTCTTGGCTTGCTATCCCTCAAACATTATTTGTACATTACATTTAGGCATTTAGCAGATGCTTTTAACCAAAGCGACTTACAAATGTGACCCTGGACCACAAAACCAGTCA
>NW_015759418.1:0-573 GCF_001515625.1 Sinocyclocheilus rhinocerous
GATAAAAGCGTCTGCTAAATGACTAAATGTAAATGTACATATAAACGTTGATCAACATGCACATGTAGAGCTCATCAAATATGGAAGAGCTCAGATGTGTTTGCTTGACATACAAGTGCAAACGTCATTGAGAGTTCCTCACTGTGAATGAATGGACTGAATCTCTTTCCTTGACACGTGTAATGTAAATTTGAGCATTGTTTTTTGGGTTTCTGACATCATGACTTGTTTTTCAGTAAATGCTCTTGGAGTGAGAAGGTTGTTTTGCGTTCTGAATGTTTCCATGCTTGTTTATCATGAAAGGTTTCAGTGGCTCATGGGAAGTAATGTTCCTGATAATCTGACTCTCTTCTGATCTGTGTTCCTGTACTGCGTAATCCGTAGCGCTTCACTCTGCTGTATTTCAGGAGTTCCTCTGCCAGCTGAGCGTGTCGTCGAACGAACAGGCGTCTCGCAAGTTTCACAAAGAGCTGCTGCTGGCGCACTGCAGCCGCGTGAGACTGACGCTGGCGCTGAAGGGCTGTGAGGAGAGCACCGCTGCGCTCTGGAGGTATGCCACATAACACACACACA
>NW_015759419.1:0-573 GCF_001515625.1 Sinocyclocheilus rhinocerous
AAAAAAACTTTGCTCACTTGTCAATGAATTTTCTAAAGCGGGACCTCTGATTCCATGACTATGTACAGCAGTTATTACATGAGAGTGTCCCTGAATGTTGATAAAACAGAAAATGATCAACAAATTGTCCGCCAACAACTCTGTTCAGTGAAGAATGAGCTACTTTTTTCCAGTCACCTTATTTTCAGTTTCTCCAGTGACGAGTGCAGTATGTTGCTAATGTCCACCCTCCTAAATGCTGGTATCAACAGAGGCCTATCAATGAACTTTCCAAAATTCCTGGATTTTACGCTGTTGGCAGACACTACACACTTGTAGCCTACAGTACTTTTCATGCTAATGCTGATCTAATATTTCCAGTGAACCTCGCTCAAGAGTTTTGACCCACAAATGTCATTTGTTTAACCAAAGGAGATTTAGGAGGCGAGTTTAGTGTTGCACGTCTAAAAAATGACCTCAATAATCCCACATAAGAGCAGGTTTTGAAATTACTCAAGTATATTAATTTGTTTCGCATTGTATTTCCGGTATTGTTACAGACTACTTCATCTGCCCTAAAAGGAGCTATCCAGC
>NW_015759420.1:0-573 GCF_001515625.1 Sinocyclocheilus rhinocerous
TATTTTTGGTGAGGTTTTTTATGCCATCTCACAATAAAAATGTGATTTGATGTTTGCTAAAGATGTGATTTGTGATCGTTGTTCATGGGTATATAAGGGTGTTTTATGTGTACATCTTTTTCTGAATTAAAAAATACAATTTTGCTTACAATATTTCACACAAAGCTAGAAGATATTAGTTCTTATTAAAATGGCAATTTAAAAAAAAAAAATCTCTAAATGGTCTAAATTCTCTGAAAGTTGTTTTTTTTCTTGATGTTTTAAAAAAATTGTCTCTGGATTAAAAATATTATATATGCAACATTTTCAATCTAGTAAAAAATGTCACACAAAGTTTAAATATAAGCAGTGTTTTTAGATCTTTGTGTAAAGTTGTTGATCTTTACATTTGTTGTCGTTCGGCAGGTCAGCTTGGATTCACGGGTGAGGGAAGTCATCAACCAAAGCCTGACAGAACCCAGCAGTACGATGTATGAGGAGGCCCAGCTTCAGATCTACACCCTCATGCACAGAGACTCCTTCCCCAGATTTCTCAACTCATCTGTTTACAGGGATCTCCTTAACAGCAAGAGG
>NW_015759421.1:0-573 GCF_001515625.1 Sinocyclocheilus rhinocerous
TGCTAATTGTCAATCATCTTTGACGATAGTGGTTCTGACAGAAATGTATGTTTTGTGCTTGTAACCTTTACGTACTAATACCTACGTATACACAACGAGACCAGGCTGGAAACCACTACTTCAAAGTATGTAATCAGGTATTTGGACATATACCCTATACATTAAATACATTACCATTGTTCTCAGAGTATGAATTGAAGACCTGCCACCTACATTGTGTATGTATGTAACACATAGCCCATTGAATTGTCAAAATAAAAATTCTCTAATCTGAACTTCACATTTCACTATAACTGAGACAACTGTGATAAACTTATTTAATAAAAAAGTATTTAATTTAGAAAAGAAAGGAGTTAGATTTTTTGCATATAGCTGTGGTTTAAGTTTGTTTCTAAATCATATCCTTAACCTAGGAAATTGTGAACCAATATTATTATAAAAACTATTTTTTTTAATTTTTATTATTATTTAAATTCTGTATTTAGAGATAACACTTTTGTGAGGTTAATTATGGCTCATGATTTCTGTGTGAAAATGTACAAATATGTGTCCATGCAGTTATTGAATGAAAAC
>NW_015759422.1:0-573 GCF_001515625.1 Sinocyclocheilus rhinocerous
TTTAACAGATATTCACATAGAAAACAGCTGTTTTAGATTGTAATATGAAAGCAAAATGATTGTTCTTACTGTATTTGTGATCAGGTAAATACAGCCTGTATGAGGCTTCTTTCAGAAACCCTCTGGGCCGGCGGTGTGTGTTCAGGTGAAGTATGGTAAGTATGCAGCAGCTCTGGTAAATGTCACACGCGTGTGTTTCCTGCTTCAGACTCGCTCTGCTTGTGTTCTGCTTCAGTTCTCAGGCTGATGACGGATCCAGGATGCTGGGGTTCTGCTGCGGTTCTGTCCGGTTTGCTCCGGTTCTGCTGGTCCTGATGCTGGTGTCGTGCTGTCCGGCGGCCTGCGGCGCTAGTGTGGTCATCCAGAGAGACGCTCAGTTCGACGTCACGTATGACGACACGGTCACCAGCGACAACCAGACCATCTACTCCTACAACCACACCGTCTCCAGAAACAAGGCAAGTCCACCAGAACCGCTGACGACTGCACTGACATCTCATGTGCTCACAGTAACTCCAGTACCTTCTGTCTGTGTGTGTGTGTGTGTCTCTGTGTGTGTGTCTGTGTCTCTGT
>NW_015759423.1:0-571 GCF_001515625.1 Sinocyclocheilus rhinocerous
AAGGAAAACTTGAAATCGCATCATATGACCCCTTTAAGTGAAAAGTGGCCTCTATGAATCATTGATGTTAAGTTTAACTTTAATCTCTTTTTAAAATAACAGCTCATGCTATGAAATCTTAGAAGAAGAAGAAGAAAAGGAGATTGATGAATTTGAGGCAACCTTGTCACAGGGAGAAGTTGTTATAAAGTGATTTGTCTCTGTAACTGTAAAGTTTTGAGACAGAACTTTGTTTTTTTCTTCTACAGTGCGTTGTATGTCGCTTTCATCATAAATTAAATTTTGTCCTTAACCCTCTGATACATTAGTTATTACATCAGGAAAAAAGGGAAAGTAAAATGTGCTTGTTTAAATAAATAAATCATATAATAAATAAATTTAATTGAATAAATGATTACAAAATAGATCTCCCCAAAATGATCTATTTTGATGTTATAGGAAAATAGCCTAATGTTTATTAAAAAAATATATACAGTTGTGCTCAAAATTATTAATACCCTTATGTAAATATGATCAAAGAAGGCTATGAAAATTAATCTGTATCATCAGTCCTTTAGATATTTTATTTTAA
>NW_015759424.1:0-573 GCF_001515625.1 Sinocyclocheilus rhinocerous
AATTGCTTAAATGTCCTAATTGAACTATGGCCTAATCCTGGTTTACCTAAGCCCTGTCTGTGAAACCGGGCCTATGTGTGGGACTTTTGATTTATTCTGCCCGTGTTCTCTCTTGTGTTTATTAACTAATGTATTTCATTGATGCTCGGCGTGACTCACGGTGTGTGATCGGGTTGGTTTGGCGGTGTGTTCGGGGCTGGTGTTCAGTGTGTTTCCGGGCAGAGCACTGCTGGGGCTTTGAGCGCTCCACAATCCTGCAGCCTCCGGCGCAGGACCCTCCACCGGCTGAAAACACACACAACATAGTGAGCTCACTACACAGGGTGCATTTTAAGGCATCATACACTCCAGACTGTAGCCAATATAATGATGCTGCTTTCTAGGCACCTTCGTATGCATGATTTCAAACATACTTTATAGAGAACTGAATCCCAAAATACATTGTGACAAATCACTAAAAAATCTGTGGAATATCAAAACGTTCAGCCTAATTGAAAATACACTATTTTACACAATTATTATGCTCATTAAGAGTATGACAGAGTTAACTTAGCAGGTTCCTCCTTCAGTCCA
>NW_015759425.1:0-574 GCF_001515625.1 Sinocyclocheilus rhinocerous
TTTTTTTTAAATATATATTATATATATACTTGTTCATATATGTGAAAAGACTGATTTGCTCTAATATGAAGATACGGGCATTTGTCAATGATTTAGCCAAGCTTTTTGTTATTCTCGTTGTTGTTGTTGTTGAGATATGAATATTGAAATTAATTTGGGGAATGTCGCAAGGGTGCACCTCCCGTTTCTGTCTTTCATTCAGCCAAGGGAAATTCTTCTGTAGAGGAATATAAAATATGAAAAAGGCTTCTAAAACTGTATGCACACTTTCTATGCTATCTTCATAGGGGCTTGTACACTAATGATGGCTGTGGAAAGAACTCTGAAGTGCTTTTTACTACAGTATAACTTATTGTGTTTCAGTTGTGTTTTTATCATGTGTTTTAGAATAATAAATGAGAAAAAAAACAATAAACATGATGACGATATTTGTAACAGTGTTTGGGGAGGATGAGTGTTTTAATTGGTCAAATGATGGCTAGAGGAACAATAAAAATACAATTTGTATTCAGATTTTTTTCTTAAATTGTATGGACCACACTGAATGTCCACACGGTGGCATTGTTGTCTACAG
>NW_015759426.1:0-573 GCF_001515625.1 Sinocyclocheilus rhinocerous
GGCCTATGGGTGATTTGTTCATGGTTATACATTAGCCAATAGAAAGTGCTGAACATTCTCTGTGGGTAAAACCTGATGCACTTCCTCTTTTCTTTATAGAGAATGTACTGCAGTGTGGTACAATACAAGTAAATGTAGCCAAATACTAACGTAGTATAATTCAATGACTTTACTTTTCTTTTAAGTTTTACTATGAGCACCTTGATGGGATTTCTATTATACACCGTTGCCTGGTGCATTGCAGGTCCAGGGCGGCCAATAATGCCCCCCTTAACATTGTGTATAATATTGCAGGTCCGCGTCAACCAATCAGCTGCTCTGTAACAAACCGACGCCGTGAATTCTCAAGCGGAGGGAAATCCACGCGTATCCTTCCGCCTGGAGAAACTAGTGCCACACATCACTGAGTTCATGAAGAGCCTGTTCTTCATAAAAGCAGTAGGAGGAGTAGTGTTTATTTAATAATTATCTAATAATGGCATTGACTAACAAAAGTCATTTTTGATCAATTTAATGTGTCCTTGTTCAATAAAAAATGTTTTTAAGTATTAATCTTACTTAAGCCAAACTTTT
>NW_015759427.1:0-572 GCF_001515625.1 Sinocyclocheilus rhinocerous
TGTTAAAAGCGCTATATAAATAAAGGTGACTTGACTTGACTGGACAGGTGAAGCCTGGTCATTGTAACTCTTTGATGTTCTGTGAAAACGGCACCACCTACTGCTCATTGTCTGATCATTAATAGATCATTAAACTTGAAATAATGAAACTTGACTTATTTTGGCACTAGACAATGAAACACACAACTGCTGTTATTCATCCTTTTTTAATGCAATTTCTTCACATCACACCAAAAGATGCATTACTTTAGAAGTGAATGGTGTAGGAACCACTTTAAATTATGTTGTAAAACATACATGTTCAAACTCACCAATCATTGTTCCGGTAATGATCTTCAGACAATATTTAAAAAAAACCTAAAAGCTTTGTGATATAGTCACCCAGTATGGTCTGGAGGTCATACAGGAAGCAAAGGCATATGTTTGCAATGCTCTGATGTAATGAACATTAAGACTTGGGTGTATTTGTTCAGTGTGGTTACAGCACCACCTAGAGGTCATTGTCTTTATTATAACTTTTGGAAACCACAACCTTAAAGGGGTCATATGATGCTGCTAAAAAGAACATTATT
>NW_015759428.1:0-574 GCF_001515625.1 Sinocyclocheilus rhinocerous
AAAAGCAAGTTTAGTTCCTCTCCTCAATACATGCCATGAGCTATATGAAAGAGATTGCTTCATAAAGGAGCACTTTCTTTCAGGAAACAGGAAATCCTCTCACATTTTACAGAGCGACAGACCCCAGATGTGTGTGAGAGTAGCAGAAACATGCATATGAGAGGGAATGTACCTCAACAGGTCCCGCAAACTTCCTGAACACCTGAGCTCAAGTCTCGTGATCAACCGAGACTCTCTAAAATAACTAGCTAGTTAATGAAACGCTGCTTTTATTTGCAAATATTGTGTAGAAGACCCACACTGGTAAAAGCAAGATTCTTAAAGAAATGCTTAAGGCATATTTTCCCCACCACAGTTAAAAATAAATATGCCTAATGTGTTTCTGTCAGACTCCGGTGTTATATAGGAAAGATATATTGAGGAAAGGTTGACATCTGCATTATTATTCATCTATTAATACTAAAAAAAAATTTTTTTTAAAATGGAAGTTTTACTGATAAAAGATATTTGTGAGAAACATAAGTTCTTAGACTAGTACCTTTGGCTGCTTTGCCGACAGTGATGTTGTACGTGG
>NW_015759429.1:0-573 GCF_001515625.1 Sinocyclocheilus rhinocerous
GTGGTTTAACACTGAGTGAATAGGGAATGGAGAGCATCATTTATATAATAACGCCAGCCAAACAGGTTCGAAATGAATTCAAGATTGTTCCTCCAACAATTAGTCGATTGTTTGGAAAATAAACTACTATCTGGGTTTAGTAGCTTCCCATAGGAAAGAGAAATCGTTTTAATACCTCAACAAGCAATGAGATTAAAGGGACTCGTTCACCCCAAAAAATGACAATTTTGTCATTTACTCACCCTCATGCTGTTTCACTATGACTTACTTTCTTCTGTGGAACATTAAAGAAGTTTAGAAAATTGTCTGGGCTGTCAAACACCAAAAAGTACAAAATGCACCTCACAAATGTGGCCCATATGACTCACGGAAGTCATAGAGGTTTCAAAAGACATGAGATTTTTCAGTTTTGGACAAGCTATTTGGGTGGACAGTGTCCTTCTCAGATGTTTCTCCAAAGAAAAAAGACACGTGTCTCCTCTAGAGTTTCAAAACAGTTCTTAAAGGGATAGTTAACCCAAAAATGAAAATCCGACCCCATACCTAAACTTAACAACTACCTTATTAACTATT
>NW_015759430.1:0-574 GCF_001515625.1 Sinocyclocheilus rhinocerous
ACAAAGCAGATGTCACACCCAAAATCCAATGACAAAGACAGAGCTGAGTTAACCATGTTCATCAGTGTGGAGGGATGATATCTTTCCAGCAGTAAAGTAAACAGCAGATTAGGACCGTGACAGCCTCATCATTATTGTGATGAATATCTGGAGCACCAATCATAGATATGACCATTAGTTACTTGTGGTAAATGACAGATCCATTAGTAGGCTCTAATTGACTCCTGGTGTGGTAGCCAGACTGCTGATCTTCTGATAAGCAGGACATCACAGATAGCCGCACTTGACCACACTCAGTTTCAGTGCATTACATTAAAACCGCAGCGGGCTAGTTTAGTTTGTGACATCATGAAGCCATTTACTTGAACAGAGCTTTACACACAAAGGTACTTCAACAGGTCTACAACATCTTCTTTTAATATATTGTTTATGTTCCTGGCTTAGTATGAAAGCACAATTGTAGACAAGAAAAGTTTGCATGCATCTGCATGTGTATTTAGCCTCTGCGTGTCTGATGGTCTATGAGACAAGGTCTGTAAATATTTCTCACCCCCTTCACGCCTTTCAGGTCGCC
>NW_015759431.1:0-574 GCF_001515625.1 Sinocyclocheilus rhinocerous
AGTTAAAATGAACTAATAAAAATTAATTAATTTAAATAAGATTAAATAAATAAAAATGTAAGGTAAAATATTTTTTAAAATTACTATATACATAATACATCTAACAGCACTGTATTATAATGAGAAAACATATATAGGCCTAATTAATAATTAATTTTTTACAGTATAAATTGTATCTTCATGCAAATACATTGATTTTAGGATGCAACCTCTCATGACCATATTTGGGGATGAGGAAGCCAAGAGGGTTTAAGTTGGTTTATATATACATATATATTGACAAGGACAATGGTGTTATGCTGTCAGCTTCTGTCATTTAAACTTTCGTTTATTTTCAATTATATCTAAACATAATTAAAGTAGCTAACTATTAGGCTACATACAGGGGCGTAGCCATCATTTCAGAAGTGAAAGGGACATAAATGTTTTATATATATATATATATATAGACAAGGACAATGGTGTTATGCTGCCAGCTTCTTTCATTTAAATTTTCATTTATTTTCAATTATATCTAAACATAATTAAAGTACACTGTAAAAAAAAATCTGTGACATTTACAGTAAAATACCGG
>NW_015759432.1:0-574 GCF_001515625.1 Sinocyclocheilus rhinocerous
AAACTTTTATTCAGCAAGGATGCATTCATTTATTTTAAAGTGGATATAAATGCAATAAGAAATATTTATTGAGCACCAAATCGGCATATTGAATGACTTCTGAAGAATCATGTTACTCTTGTAGGTTGGAGTATAGGCTGTTGAAAATTTAGCTTTGCCATCACAGGAATCAATTACATTTTAAAATGTATTAAATTAAAAAACTGTTATTTTAAATTCTAATAATATTTGATTTTGCAATATTACTGTTTTACTGCATTTCTGATTAAATAAATGCAGCACTGGTGAGCATAAGAGACTCATAAACATAAAAAAACTTATGTCTGAATGACAGTGTGCCTCCTAAAAAAGTTTACTATGTGTTTCAATCCCAAATACAATATATGAAAAGAGTCCAATGTAAATCCTATGCCATTTAGTCAAAGGTCTTGTTATGCTGACTATAAATTATATTATTTGTTCTCTGTTAAACTGTAACAACTTCTCATGTGTATGTGTTGAAAAGGGCTCTAGTTTTATCCGTTGTGTGAAGCCTAATCTGAAGATGGTGAGCCACCAGTTTGAAGGAGCTCAG
>NW_015759433.1:0-574 GCF_001515625.1 Sinocyclocheilus rhinocerous
AACTCTCTACGTGGCAAATAGGATGCAACATCAGAGAATTTGATCAGACCAGTCATTTGTTCAGACACTCTAGGCAGTGGAACAGTTTGTTCGGCTCTTGCATGTGACGTCAGACATGTAGTTTGTGCTACCTGCATCTTGGCAGCTACTGATGTCGATGCAGATTGTGATACCAGTCCCACAGTCACTTCGTTTTCTTCGACGTTGGAAGCGAAACCTTGTTCCGTAGCAGTCAACTCACGAACGAGGTCATGAAGGGTCAGCAAGCGGGCCATTCCTTGGTCCTCTAGACTCTGCAGTTGTTCTCCTCGCATGAAATCAACGATGAAGTCGTAGAGTTCCACTTCTGTTGCATCCATGCCTGGGACCATCTCTACTTCCTCTTCCGCGCAACACAGGGCTACTTTATAGAGTGCTTTGCAGTTCGAAGAACTGACCAGCAGGTGGAGCTGCTTCTCGATCTCCCACCATAGTTCTCGAAGAGTAGCCATGACTGGACTGCTGGTGTCTGCCGTTCAACTCACTGGTCTGGGATGAAAGACGTTCAACCACTGTGGTTCTTTACTGATCAGCA
>NW_015759434.1:0-574 GCF_001515625.1 Sinocyclocheilus rhinocerous
AACTACATTACCCATGATGCTATACAGAAAATTCCACCAATCAGAAAGTCACGCCAAAAGAGCTCTTTAGCTCCGCCCATTCCCATGAAGCACAGCGAATGATGCAATCATTCCCTATGCCCTCAAAATACTTAAATATTTGTATATGCATATTTTGCAATAAACAATATATATTGTTTCTCTAGAAACAACTAACAGTAACAACTTTAAATTAATAGTTTCATGTTTCACCGTCATTTTTATCCATTATTGTCTATCACAATGCTTCATGGGATTGCAGTTCTTTCCCTCATTAAAGCCATTAAGTATACAGTCTTGCACCTTTGACTTTTTGTCCGATTTTCAAATATCTTTTTGCTTCAAATCATAGTTTTCCTCAAAGTTTGTTGGATTGGTTCATGGCTTATAATGCTTTAACAAAGACTTTTTAAAATCCCTATCGAAAAAAAATGAATTGGAAAAATACTTCTGGAACCAACACCAATTTTTCTTGATCATCTAAACATTTAACATTCTCTATATAGAGATTTATTGTTTGTTGTTCCGTTTAATTGTGTGTGTTGCCTTTGCAATG
>NW_015759435.1:0-574 GCF_001515625.1 Sinocyclocheilus rhinocerous
AATTACTAAAAAATAAAATGTTTTTTTTATTATGATTTATTATCATTTATTTATTGCCATATAAGCAGCAAGGCACCTTCATGGCAAGAACAATGTGAGTAACAGGAGTCATACAATTAACAAAAAACAATATAAATCATTTAAGATTGATAATTAAGTCAATAATTCTAAAGTACATTCAGCTGATAATTACATCAGTCAAACATATCTCTGAATAAAAACGTTGTCTATTAATATTTAAAACAGTGCAGTATAGCAAAATATGTTTAACAGTCATTCTGACAAGGAAAGCATGATGGTGGTTCTTCACCTTTCAATAAATAACCAAGTGTAAATCTTGTGACAAACGTTAAACAGCATCCAGTAAAATCACTCCCTCAAAACCTAGTGGGCTGCCAAGCTAGGGTACATATTTGGGCTTCATAGGGGCGTTCCGAATAATGGTCAGAAATGTTGCTGATTGGGTATAAATCACCTGCTACTGTTTTGAGCCCGTGGTTCTCGTCACAGCTGGTCGGATAATTATGATGATAGCTCGTTTGAAATCACCTACGATGCGTAAAGTGCAGTCTAG
>NW_015759436.1:0-574 GCF_001515625.1 Sinocyclocheilus rhinocerous
ACTAACCCCTGTAAACACAGATAACGCAGGTCAAACAAAATACTTTGTTGCCACGCATTGAAATATGAAGACAGAGCGACTGTGTAGTGAATAAAAATGTCTATACTAATTTGCAGTGGATTAACTTCTTAATCGCCAGGAGTGGAAGAATATGTAAATTGCCTAATTTCTCTGCTCTCTGATTGGCTCTTTATCTGGTCCAGAAACACCATGCATGCATAACAAGGCTTTGAGGAGCCGATATTCCAGGTTGTTTTCAAACACAGTGATCTTAAGCCCTGCTCGAACTTTGAGGGAGAACAGGGCGAGATCTCAGGATAAAAGACACTGAAAAAGTATAAAATAAGCTCACATTTACACTAAACATCCTGCAGCATTTTCATCAAGTCAGCCCCGGACGAGAATAATGAACAGCTGTTTTGTTTCGGTTTTTTTGGTGCAAGTACTGTAAAACATTGATCGCTGGTCTGTTAGATTTTTTTTTCCTATGATGTATTTTTTTGCCTTTTTGATCAATATGCCTAAATTAAACTACTAAAAAATTGAAGGGTTGTTTGTGCAAGTGTATTGAACT
>NW_015759437.1:0-574 GCF_001515625.1 Sinocyclocheilus rhinocerous
TCATTTGATTATCATTTTGTATCAATTAACAGCCCTAATTAAAACACATCTGGATACATTCCCAAATTACATCACCTGAAATACTCTCACATAAAAAATGGAGAGAGATGACAGAATCAATTGAAAATTTGATAGAGTAAGTCCCTAAAAAGGCCTGAAGTCATATGTAACCGAACAGAGCGATTTATCACCGCTGGCTTTTATGTCCATTGTTTACAATCCTTGGGTCCTGATTGAAATAAAGTGCAGGGAATGTTTTCCCAGGACATGTAATTTCAGAGACGAATGACCCGTCCTCATTTGCTCCCTGAGATCAAGATCCATAGTGCATCTAAGTTCTTAGTGACCATTACAGAGAAATACTTGGAAACATTGGAAATGTCGGAAACTGTGGGATTTCACCTCGGGCACCGGCTGACAAAAGACTGTGACTAACTTTAAATCCGACTCTGTGTGAGCCTTAATGACTTGACAGGAATTAATTTCACCGACCACGCCGCACTCCATTGATGAACCTGCTAATGGAACACCTCAACTCCATTCTCATTTATTCCTTCATCCAAATTGACTCAGT
>NW_015759438.1:0-573 GCF_001515625.1 Sinocyclocheilus rhinocerous
TGAGTGAAAATAAAGATTTAAAATCAATACAATTAAATAAGATTATCAGGAAATCTCTCCTATGGGGTTACAATACAGAAAGGGAAGAGGAGGAGACAGAACAGGAAGTTAAGACAGCTTGTGATGCAATCACAGCAATTTTCATTTTGATCAGGTAACACTTAGGATGTGACAAATTCTACTAAACAGTATATATATGCACACATATATGTTTAACAGTGTAATTTCAATACCTGTTACACAATACTGACTTTATAACTCACAACTGCCAGTTTATATCTCACAATTCAGAGAAAAAAGTCAGAATTGTGAGATAAAAAGTCGCAATTATCTTATTCAGTGGCGGAAACGGGCTTCCATAGTCTTTAAACATCATCATCATTTGGTTCAGAAAAAATACAAACAAAATCTGTATTTCATGCACTGTATATGCATTGTTAGTAGACAGATGAGACAAACGAATAGCGTGTATTTTCTAAAAGTGCTCATAGTTGCAGAAACACTCATACACTGATTGGATTGTGAATGGATGAGATGTAACAGACATCCTGCGGATCAGCCTGTAATATTATT
>NW_015759439.1:0-574 GCF_001515625.1 Sinocyclocheilus rhinocerous
TGGCTGTCTCTCAATGAAGTGATAAATCCTGGACCTGGTAAAAACGGCTCTTCCTGTTGTCACTAGTGGCCTGAAGCGCAGCGAATGTGCCCGGTGCCTTTAAACCAGGAAGATACAGAGTTCATCTCTCCACGGGAGGTAGAAGAATGGGAATGTTAACGGATGTCTCTCTCTCTTCAGGTATTATACAGCTGCTTGCGAATGGTGGCAGGTGGGAAACGTTTCATTGGTTGTGCTCCAGTTGCTGAAAGTGGGAAATGTTGCTGTGTGTTGCTTTGTGGCATTTCAAACCAAAGGGGTGAGTTGTCAAATACGTTAAGCATGAAGAAGGAGGTGTGCGCGCAAACCGCGAGAGAGTAAACAAGAGAGAAAGAGTCAAGGAAAAGATTTCAGCCTTTTTTAGATCTTTTCTATCTTAATCTGCCCTCTCAATCATCACGTTTAAAGAGTCTGATCTCAGCGCGGCCCTCAAGAGCAGCTTGTTTCTATATTTACAGACTACAGCGCTGCAGGGTGAGTGTGTGCGATAGCTCGCTTTCGTCCTATAGGTGCGTGTGTCCCGACGTCCGCGGGC
>NW_015759440.1:0-574 GCF_001515625.1 Sinocyclocheilus rhinocerous
GTTATAAAAACCACACACACTTACGCACACATCTGAGGTCTTGCAGATAACTGTTAGGATGTACCCATCTGCCATGTGTTATGGTGAACTACAACAGACTCATTGTGTTGGATCTGTAAGCAACAGCCTCCCGCTGCCCCACCCAGGGAGCTCCCAGAGCGAGATGAGCAGAGCACAGCACAGCTGCTGAAAAAGCTGCAAATGTAACCAGGACAGAAAGGATATAAGACCTCTGCGAGGCACTTCCTGTAGCCACATCCCTTCCCCTTGACCTCTTCAGCTGCCAAACATCAGCCCATTGGCTCTTCGGGACAAAATGTTACTATTCAAAGCACTTCCCACACCCAGACCACTGCGGTGTTTGTCCTGTCAAACCACACCATGCTTTATGTAAAATGAGAATGATGGATCAGTAATCATTGTTAGTCAAAGGTGCAGTTAAGACGGGCGAACAACAGCCAAACATCTCCAAACAGTAAGTAAAGTAGGTCATCTCTTCTCACTCCACCGTCAGTACAACAGAGCTTCCCCGATATTGTTCAGACCCTGTGAGTGTACAGGCACATATATACAA
>NW_015759441.1:0-574 GCF_001515625.1 Sinocyclocheilus rhinocerous
AATTAGTAGAAAATATGGTTAACACCCGGTCATGCATGAAAAAAAGTACAGTGAAACCGGTATAATTTTGAAAAATACCGTGATATAACTTTTTGGTCATACCGCCCAGCACTACTGTGACGTCTACTCCATATTGGTCTATAGTATTTTCCAAACTATGAGGACTTCTGCTTCTGAGAACCCCAGAAATGTAAAAAGAAATGTAATTCATTTTATTGAATAAAAAAGCGAAGCAAAATGTTAGATTATACATACCAAATTAATAAGTTTGGCATTATTTTGTTGGAAGTTGCAGTTCGCAGTGTGTGTGTGTGTTTTATATATACTTTTGGTATATATCTCTACCAGTTGATAGATTTTTTACCATTACCAGGGGTCACCAGACTCGGTCCTGGAAGGCTGGTGTCTTGCAGAGTTTAGCTCCAACCCTGATTAACACGCCTGAACCAGCTAATCAAGGTCTAACCTGAAACTTTCAGGCAGGTGTATTGAGGCCAGTTGGTGCTAAGCTCTGCAGGACACCGGCCCACCAGGATCAAGTTTGGTGACCCCTGCATTATACACAGTTGTTTGC
>NW_015759442.1:0-571 GCF_001515625.1 Sinocyclocheilus rhinocerous
TATATACAGTATATATATATATATATATATATATAAATCACTTTTGAACTTTATATTCATCAAAGTATCCAGGAAAAAATACAGGGTTAAATAAATAAATAAATAAATATTAAGCAGTGCAACAGTTCATAATAAGAAATATAAGAAAATTAGCATATTAGAATGATTTCTGAAGGATCATGAAACTGAAGACTGATAATGATGCTGAAAATTCATGATTCTTTGCATCAAAAGAATTACGTCTGAAAAGAAAAATTTATATTAAAATTGAAAACAGTTATATGAAATTGTAATAATATTTCACAATGTTGCTGTTTTTTTAATCAAATAAAAGCAGGCTTGTTGAGCATAATACATTTCTTTCAATTTTTATTTATTTATTTATAATTTTTTTAATTTTTAAATCTTTCCAACCCTAGGTTTTTGAACGATGCTTATCTGCGATATATTTTTCTTTTGGTTCCACGGAAGAAAGAAAGTAATGCAGGTTCGGAACAACATGAGGGTGAGTAAATGATGACCGAATTTTTATCTCTGGCTGAACTATTCCTTTAAATTATGCACATCATTA
>NW_015759443.1:0-574 GCF_001515625.1 Sinocyclocheilus rhinocerous
ACAGAGCTGGATATAAGCTCCAGGGGCTCATCTGTGCTCATAACCGAGATTTTGAAGCAATTTGTCATGCTTCAAGATGCCACATCAATCCGTACAGTCCCACACAAGGGGTCATGCTTCTGAGGGCAAAACACATATTTTTCCATTTAAAAGGAATAAATGCACATTGGTGAGCATAAGGGACTTCATAAAAAAAATCATGCTTGCCTATCCTGATTCTAAAACAAACCCACAGCGTTCTGCATAGTTTTGCGGCTATCAGAAACTAAATCTGCTGTTCTCCGTATCGTTTTTCTGTTTACGTTCTTATGTAAATTGTTCAAGCTTATTTCACAATATTAGTTTAAAAGATCAGAAAAAGCCCATACATACCAGGACAGAAGTTGTCGAAAGTGGACAAAAGAGAAGGATTAAAAGACCAGGGGCCAGATTCTCGAAACATTCTTAAGAAGAAATTTCTTCTTAACTGCCATTTTTCTTCATATTTTCTAACTTAAGAAAAAAGTTAAGACTATTTTGCATTCCCAAAAATTCTTCTTAAGAATATTCTTATATTTTTTTCTCAAGATTGTTC
>NW_015759444.1:0-574 GCF_001515625.1 Sinocyclocheilus rhinocerous
AAAAAAAGACTTCTGTTAGTGGATAATGTCAAGGCCAGTTTACCGCCCTGCCTTTACATTTTGAAACTGGATCTTTTGTTTTGTGAGGGAATGCATTATAGTAATCAATACTGCTAGTGTGGTGAAGCCCAGTAAAGTAAACTTTCCAATTTAACAGCCTAATGCTGAGAAATCATTGAGTCATTAGGTCTATGTAAGACTGTGTGTCATGCAGTCATATTATCAGCCACTTGCACCTTTGGCATAAATGGGTTTTTGACTCACTCAGTGTTGAGACCTGAGCTGTTGTTTTTTCCAAGCAGTTTACTGAGGACAGGTAACTCTGTCAAGATTTAAAACAATGTCACAGCTGTCATGGCCTTGTGCACGAGGCGGGCTGAGACATGAGATCAGGATGGTTTTTTGTAATCTTTCTTTGAGTTATTCAGAAAACTCCTGTTTTCTGATTCACTCTTTTTACAACTCAATCTGCATCAAATTACAATACGGGTTGCCCAAGTTCAACTAGTTTTTCTTGAAACCACTTCTTAAAAATGTCGATGAAACGATGAAAAACAAAAGATAATTGTAAATG
>NW_015759445.1:0-574 GCF_001515625.1 Sinocyclocheilus rhinocerous
AAAAATAATTGACAATGCTCTATATGTTTTACAATATTCAAAGTATGACACAAAATGTGTTTAGAGTACAAATATGCCATAGACACTATAGGCCGTCTTATATGCTAATTAAAGTTTTCAGTTTTAATTCACTCAAATACTGAAATTCAGTGGATGGACAGATGGGTAGATAGATGGAAGGATGGATGGGATGTATAGATGGGTGGGTAGATAAGATAAATTGATGGGTTGATGGATGGATAGATGAGTAGATGGATGGGTGGTGTGTAGGTGGAGTTATAGAGAGAAAAATAGCTAGTAAGCCAGGTTCCCCATTCCGGATTTCTTCCTCTGATTTGTTTCGAATTATTCTTCCAGAAGGTTCTAAATATATTATAAAAAATAAAGGGCTTCTTTTTATTTGCACTCCTAGTGACAATATATTCTAATATTGTAGTGAATCGAGTCCCTCTGTCTCTGCTGCCTGGGGATATGACAGTAAAGGAATACATAAACTGTCTACTTGTCCTTTAAATTCAGTAGTGTTTAGATCTAAAAGTCACTTGCTCTGAGATCTACACACTCTGTGTGTGTG
>NW_015759446.1:0-574 GCF_001515625.1 Sinocyclocheilus rhinocerous
ACTTTTGCAATACATTTTAGGAATTTTTTTGCAATACATTTTAGGAATTTTTGCCAAATAAGTGGACTTTTTTTGCAATAAATTTAACAACATTTTTGCGATACATTTTAGGAATTTTTGCAATAAATTTTAGGACTTATTTTAGGACTTTCTTGCAAGAAATATTTTAATTACAAAAATATGGTTTAATAAATATGATTAAAATAAAAATGTATTGCAAATGCAATTGTTTAACTGCAATACAGTAAAATACTACTTCAATAATGATAACCGAATGAGATTCCCCATTGAGAATGAGAACTACATAAACTACACAAAATAAATAAATAAAAAGTAAAGCGCAAGCATGCCCGTTATGAGAATTTACGGGGAGAATGTGCTTAATTGTTATGACAATAATGTCACAATGCAAACATCTTAAGTTCTGAAATAATAGGCTTCATTTTCATCTTCCTGCAAAATATGATTTATTATTTCCTTTGTTTGATTTGGGGATAAGTGGAACATTTTTGTTGTGAGATTCGCACATATGGTCTTGTATATATGTGAAGTGGGACGCAGCCTTTGATTCTAT
>NW_015759447.1:0-574 GCF_001515625.1 Sinocyclocheilus rhinocerous
TGATATAAAAATACAAAGAGTAAGAAAATATATTCCATTTGTTGTGATCAACAACATGAATTGCATTAAACATTACATTGTGTCAATATTTCTCAAACTGGGCTTGTGAAGGAGATGCTGGGGGTTTATGAGTTTAAAGAAAAGATAATAATTCATTAAATCACAACATTTTTTATTATTATTTTTAAATAAAACTTTTAAATTAATCAAAATAAAACACAATGGAAAAAAATTAAATATTTTATTTGTTTACCTGCATGTCATGTGACCAATGTCACAAAACCGTCAACATGCAAATGTGATACTTCATTATTAAAATATTTATTTTAAATTCTCAGGGGAACTTCAGATAAAAATATATTAGGTCAAAGAGGATCAGATGACGACAAAGTTGGTGAATTCGACAATTTGTGCATTTTAATGTGTTTGAAAGACAGACACCTTCCAAAGTAATACATGGTAAAATAACCTACTGAGTGATCATTAAAATAAAAATTAATGCGTTGATTAGTTGATTATTGAAACTTTTTTGTTATTGTGTAAATAATATGTAATCATGTAATCCATAAAAAGT
>NW_015759448.1:0-574 GCF_001515625.1 Sinocyclocheilus rhinocerous
CCATTTTAATGCCAAGGACCAGGGCCAGGCTGTGGATATGTAAGGCCCTTGATAAGATAAATAAAATGGGCCACACTTGTGTAAAATTGTAAAGAAAATGGGCTACACTTGTGTAAAATTTGTGATAACAGAAAACATCCATAGTGCTTTCTTTCTTTTATAAAGCACAGTATATGGGACAAATAACATGTGTGTGAACATTTTCTCGTTTTAATGTTTTAAATACTGTAACTGCTCATCATTTCTTGCACTTTTTCACAATTTGTAAATACCTTTTAGCTTTTTCCAGTTAAATTAAATAGTACTGCACTGTGAAAAATGAATTATTAAAAGTACAAATAAACCATATAGTGACACAACATGAGGACATAAATGCATATATAATAATAATCATCATACAACAAAAATGCTGTTTAAAATAATTTTAGATGGTATATCTAAGAATCTGTTGACACAAAAATTGTGTAGATTTTAACGTTTTAACGTAAAGTGAGACGAGAAATTATTTTCAGAAGTAAATGAAAGTTAAAACCAGTGACAAGTTAAAACCAGGCAGAAAATATAGTTTAAAAAA
>NW_015759449.1:0-574 GCF_001515625.1 Sinocyclocheilus rhinocerous
TTACAAAACATGAGACAAGTTGCCCCAACCTTATATTACTCTTGTCCTTAAAACATTGGTTAAAATTAAAAGTGAAGGTTCAATGGAAAATTCAATGTAAAGATGCTTTTCTGAATGTATTCTTACGTTCACTCGATACCCAACAGATATTACCAAAATATGTCAATATTTATGCTTTAGTTTTGAGGACAGAATTAGCAAAAAACCTGATTTCAAATACATTTTTGAACTATAGGTGTGTGAAATCTGCAAAGGAAACCACTGCTAGAGAAAACAAGCATTTATACAATAACTTACTTTCTAGCATTTCTACAGACGAGCAATATCAACACTTCTCTGAGCAGAAAAGTTCATATTTGGTTCATATCATTTCACTGCTCATCTAGAACGAACACTTGTGTTTGTGTCGACGAACTGCTACGTGAAGCATTACAACTACCGTTCAAACATACAAGACTTCTGCTTTTGTTTGAAACACGCAAGCCGCTGGCACAGAAAGAGTCGATCTCTTCAGTCGAGGGGGGTTGCACAGTTCTTTTAAATCGTGCACATGTACAGTAAACTGTTGTGTCAC
>NW_015759450.1:0-574 GCF_001515625.1 Sinocyclocheilus rhinocerous
TGTTTTACTGTATTTTCAATCAAATAAATGCAGCCTTGGTGAGCAAGCAAAACTTCTTTTAAAAACATTAAAACAATCTTTTGAATGGTGGTGCAGATAAATAATAATAATATTTATTTGTAATTTTATTTATTTGCATGTATTCATCCAGTGAACCATTATGAATCTGAATCTAATCTGAAATGATTTTATAAATCAAAACTATTGATTATATTTCCCAGATTAGAAGTATAAAATACAATATATTTAATATACAACGTAATATATGCAAATATTGTTGTATCAGGTGCTGTATGTTTAATTTATTTCCATCTCAAAATCTATTTCTCTGTGGATAAAATGTCCTTCAGGCCTGCAGCTGCAGTGCTGTGGGGTTACAGTGAGTTTTGTAGAGTCACTGAGAGTGGTGTGTGTGTGTGTGTGTGTGTTTGTGTGTTTTTGTATTCACAGAGCTCATGAGCAGGACCTATGTAAGAAACACGAGCGGGAGATGGCCGAGCTGAACGCTCTCCACCACAGAGAAATACAGAACATGCTGTCAGACTTCAACAAGGCCCAGGAACTGCTGAAGGAC
>NW_015759451.1:0-574 GCF_001515625.1 Sinocyclocheilus rhinocerous
ACGTATATAACCATGGTTCCCTGAGTAGGGAACGAGACACTGCGTGTTTTTTTACAAAAAAAATATTTAGAGCTTCAAAATTTTTACCGGTATAGCTAATGGAAATGCCATTTATCGATAACATTTCTCATGTGTCGACATTATCTTTTTCCTTTTAACTTTAGCACATAAATTCTATATTGATACTTCAAATGTTGCAAATAATTGTTTGGAAACACTTTTTGCGGAGAAAAGGGGCTTTAACGCACATAAATGTGGTGTCACATGGCAGAATTAGCCTATAGGCAGTGTCCGTGTTCACGGTGTTGCTCACGTTAAAGCACCGTTTCCCTGTAGATCAAAAGCGCATTAAATCATATTCATATTATTAAATTGCATGTAAAATTATTTTATATTTGGTAAGAAAAAGACGAGTTCTCAAACATACTTATCTTAATTTGATATTCCTTTAGTAGCCTACGTTTACGTAATTTTTTACAGTGCACTGTTCAGTTTAAATAGCCTGTAGTCCGTGCCGTTCAGCGTGACTACCATACCCCCGTGATATTACTATGCCAAGCACATTTTGTTTTAC
>NW_015759452.1:0-574 GCF_001515625.1 Sinocyclocheilus rhinocerous
TATAGAGAATATACTGAAAACAACCGTGCTTCATTATCCAGGCCGCGTGAACGCGAATCAGATCCATTAGAGAATTTACATTTTATGACCTTTACGATCTCGAGTGCAACATGTATATATAGCGACACTGACAGTGAGATGAGATTATTCAGACAAGAGTATACAGTAATTACAGCGTGTTTTTCACTTAGCTTTTTCCTTAAGTTCTTTTCAATGTGGTAAGGGCAGGAATGTTAAGTGTGAATATATGCCGCTCTTTAGAGCGAGAATGTCTCGTCACATGTACAGGCGTTTTCTGTTGCGTCCTGCTCATTAAAACCAGACATTTATGCATCTTTCACAACCAAGGCTGCAAACAGGAGGGGCATGTACATTAACAGTAACTCTGGTTAGTCTTCGGTATTGGCATATAAAAATCATTTCTTCACCCCTTCTCTTAATAATGATCTTGATCACTAATCGAGTACATTCAGGATCCAGCAACTCGATGAGCGGTCACATGTGATGTCTCTTGTAGTGCTCGTGGTGATAGTACTGTGCGAAACCAGAGAATTTCCTCTGCAACTATGTTGTC
>NW_015759453.1:0-572 GCF_001515625.1 Sinocyclocheilus rhinocerous
TGAAAAGGCCAGTATATATATATATATATATATATATAAATAACTAAAGCTCTAAAAAAGTCAAATGAATTACAAGGCTGTAGAGAACAGTACACTATTGCAGACTTATATACTGAGGTTTTGATTACATTATTTTAATATAGTCAATTGTGAACTAAAATGGGCCGGTCTAAGGTATGAAACTCCAGGGCTGAAAATGAGTCCCTGCACAACAAAAACAACGCCGATGGCGTCCTTCATTCACAGGTTATTGATGTTTGTAAGTAGCATGAATAAAGACGTCACTATCGGCCGCTTCAGTGTTCCTGCTGCCGGTGCGAATGTAACCAGGAAAACGGCCAGAGAGGAAAATTGGTTCTCTAGGAACCACCATGCTGGCAAGTTCCTAGAACTATGCGGTGTGAATGCGTCTATTGAGCAGAGCAAGATATGGATCAGACTTACTGATGGTGGTGGTTTAGTGTGAAGGCATCTATTGAGCAGAGCAAGATATGGCTCAGACTTACTGTCAGCAGCCTTTTTCAGAGGTTGCTTGAGAATGTGAACTCCTTTCTCAGCTTTGCCATTTGACT
>NW_015759454.1:0-574 GCF_001515625.1 Sinocyclocheilus rhinocerous
ATATAGCACCTTAACCACTCCAAAGAACCGCTGAAGAACCTTTTTCTTTTAGAGTGTACCAGTGATTTAACCAAACCCAGTGCCCTTGGGAAAATGTGAACAGATGTTCTTGAACTCTACAAATAAAATGAGTGACGGCAAAAATAAAATAATTTGTCTGTTTTGTTATGCTGAAATGTGACAACACCAAATTCTGTATTTAAATGCAGTACCTATGGATCATAGTCATTCCAGAATCTGTATTTAATAGATTTAATTTCAAAGTAAATTACATGTCTAGATGAATGAAGTCCATAATTACAACTCTTTCCATTAGGTCTTTTTCCTTCTTTTTGCTTTGACTCAAATACTGAAGAATGGCAGTTAGACATTAAGGGTTAATTTCACAGCATTAATGTAATTTTATTATAATAACACCATCAATAACAGTCGACACTGCTCCACATATTAGAAACCACATCACTTCCTTCGGCTCCTAAGGCAGTGTGTTACATAACCTTCCTGGAATGGTGATGGTTCATAGAAGGATTGGAGATGAGAATATGCATCTCTATACTCACACCACAGGATTGTA
>NW_015759455.1:0-574 GCF_001515625.1 Sinocyclocheilus rhinocerous
AGCCCTGATGCTTGATGAACCAACATCAGCTCTTTAAGGCCACTGATGAGCAAAGAGAGGAGGTGAAAACGAGTGAGTGAGCACTAAACTATTGATCTAATCCAGACGCACACAGACAGGCTGCCGTCTCGGCAAAAAAGAACCCGCTGGCTTTTGTGTTGTCGCACCATCTTATAGGATTCCATTTAAAACACTGTCTTTCATGTTCTATAAACTTTGGAAATTGAGATCTTTAACCAGCGAGCATTCAAGCTTAAAATCATTTTTGAAAACGAGCCCTGGAAAACAAAAGTATGTCAGTTTTAAATGCCGAAAGCAAACAGAAAAACTAATTGCAAAGTGGTTATGCCCCCAAAGACAAAATACTTTCCAGCATCTCGTTATGCTGATATCTGTAGTATGGCATGTTGTTTGTTGCTCGTTTCTTCCGGTGTAATGACTGCAAAATATAGGCATCAGAACCTTGTAGAAAAAGCATCTAAAGATTTCCTTTTTGTTCGACATATACATAAAACACTATTGTGCATGGCGGCGCTTTACCAACATGGAGACGGCGGAAGGCCAACATTCGGAC
>NW_015759456.1:0-574 GCF_001515625.1 Sinocyclocheilus rhinocerous
CTACTATTATCTACAATAACACCTCAGTACACCAACATTGAGATCACAATTGCACTCTGACACATTTCGGGACACAACAAATGTAAAAATGAGCTTGGTGGAAGCATCTGCAGTCAAGTACTTCTGTACAGTATGTTTTTGGCCTGAAAATACAGCAGACCGATGAAAACACTGGCACATCTTGGGATGCAGAGAGAAAGCTTGTCATTAAAATAACAACTACTGAATATTGTAGATCTGCACTTAAACATACGGAAGTCAGCTACAAGTTTGATAAGCAGTCAATGTGCAAGATAACGTAAATCTGTTGTTACATTTGTACTTATTCTGTGACTCGGTCTCTAGATGTGTAGATGCATAATCGTGTAATCGATCCTAAAAACTTAAAAGGGGATCAAAGCCATAATCAGGTCTTTATTTCAGGATATTGTGACGGAAATGTTTTGTATATGGCCTCTGAAGGAGTCAGGTATTTACAATGTCACAAAAACAGAATGTGATTCTGAATCTGAACAGAAGGCTGCAGACACATCTTGAAAACATTTCCTGTATGGTGGGAAATTAAGCTTATCAC
>NW_015759457.1:0-574 GCF_001515625.1 Sinocyclocheilus rhinocerous
CCATCTCCAGAGAAACTTGGCTACACATCAGTGAAGACGCAAACGCACAATTAGCGCAAGCGTATGGAGACATCAGAGATCTCTGGACGGGGATGGAATATATGTGGGCTGCTTTAATGGTTTTATATAACTGCCTTCAATATTTGGTCTGCGCGAGAACCTCCATCCGCTATTCCTCTTCGGAGACCCTGGAGTGCCGTGTATAATCTCTTAATCAGACTTTAGCCAGCACCCCTGCGCCATCCAAACCAATGCGCTTTTGAGTAATTGCACAGTTTATTCACTCCTTGGAAATAACTCCTGGTTTGTTTGGCTCCTTACCCAGGTATCCCATCCAGTCACCTCGGCCCGGCTGCTATGGCGACAGGGAGGACTCACCTGGCGTGAGGAACTACGGCAGCCGAGACCCCGATGAGATGTTCGATGTGTACTGCTTTGCCAACAGCCTGCAAGGTACCGCAGATGCATTCAGTTACAGCTCAGTCATCCAAAAAAACTGTGTCTTTAAATGTCCTCATGAGCCTCAGATGGCGGAGATGCATGTACCTGCTCATGTCCCAACTCCCAGAACATC
>NW_015759458.1:0-574 GCF_001515625.1 Sinocyclocheilus rhinocerous
ACATTCCTCTCGCAGCATTTGTCTAACTTTCTGTTGCTGTTCCAGAGACAAATGACTCACGTCTACAGGTGGGTTCCACACACCTTCACTGTTAGCCTCACACTCACTTGTTGGCTTCACACTTTCATTAACACAGGCTGTCGTTACACAAAATGATGCTGTCGCTGGTAGCACTGACTTTATTTTTTGTACTGTCCCAAGCTCAGTCTTTCCCACCAGGAGGATGTTGTGGTCAGTCACATTCTGGACACTGATTTGGATCACAGGTCGGCTGCCCTTTTTCAGAGTCAAGAGTGTTTCAAGGGGTTCCTGTCCATCAGAGTACTGTGGATTGACGGTTCAAACAACACGACACTATCCTGCTTCATACATGGTGCTTTTACTTGACACTTGACTTGCATAATAGCATGTTTTGGCACATTGACATGGTCTTTTGTCACCTTAACAAAATACTCGCTTGAACTCTCAGCTGTCACCAAGTTAATGAATGTTCGGATTTTTCTTCTCCTCAAACTTGGAAAGGCGCATCTAACAGTCTTGTTCAAGAGCCCTTTGCTCCCATTACTCTGCCCAC
>NW_015759459.1:0-574 GCF_001515625.1 Sinocyclocheilus rhinocerous
TGTGTGTGTGTGTGTGTGTAGTTATCTGAATGATCTGGAAAGGATAGCACGGGCAGACTACATCCCCACCCAGCAGGATGTCTTGAGAACCCGAGTGAAGACCACTGGGATCGTGGAGACACATTTCACTTTTAAAGATCTGCACTTCAAGTGAGAAACATTTCATACTGTGTGTCTATGAGCACCACACTCATATGTCTGTTCTGTTGCATGCGCACGAATCAGTCAGCTATAAAATATCACTTACCAGTGATTGCTAGCTGATATAGTTCAGCATGAATCTTGATAAATGTGTTTTGATATATTTTTGTATTTTATATTTGTGAAACGTTCTATATACATATATAAACACATACACACGTATACTGTATATAGTTTTTTAAAAGTTTCCTAATGATGTAAATACATGTAAATACTTGAGTAGAGTGAGTACACGCAAGTTAAAAAAGATAGATAGATAGATTTTTAGATAGATAGAAATTTTCTAATTTAGTTAGGAAATGTATTATTTTATGCGTCTGAATTTAAAAAATAGACAAATTGTGTCTGTTGTCTCTTTATTTTTGTAAAAAAA
>NW_015759460.1:0-574 GCF_001515625.1 Sinocyclocheilus rhinocerous
GCTGGATCTCTGCCTCTCAGCAGATGGTGTCCGATGTGAAATTCATCAGCGAGTCTCGAGGAGCGTGCACACGTGCTCGGTGGCCACTCAATACACGCCGCGCATACTCGAGTGAGACTGGCCCATTTCTGTACTGAAGAAATGTTAAATGCTAATAAAGGACTGAGTTGATCTCATCTTCAGCAGAGCAAGCAGTTTAACCCCTGCAAAAGAAAATGAGTCTGCTACAGGCCTTATGCACTATGCTATTAGAATTAATACGCTGCTGACACTGATTAAATCAAAATACCTTTCATATCTTAAAGTTCAGCCAAAAATGAATATTGTCATTTACTCAACCTCACGTTGTTTCAAACCTGCAGAATTTAATTCTTCTGTTGAACACAAAGGAAGATCTTTTGAAGAATTGCTGGTAACCAAAAAGTTGCGTTTAGCCTTTGATTTCCATAGTATATATTAGGGCTGCACAATTAATCGAATTTATAATCATGATTACAATTACTGATGCCACAATTACATAATTGTTCACAGCGGCAATTAATCATTCAAAGTCCACTTATGTTATTCTGCGTGC
>NW_015759461.1:0-574 GCF_001515625.1 Sinocyclocheilus rhinocerous
CCACCATCTGAGATCTCCTGCAGCTCTTTGTCCTGCAGTCTGAGTTGGCGGCGCTCACTTTTTTGTGTATTACTTACAGTCTTGGATGAAGACTTACGCGAGGTGCCACTACCGGACACATCAACCCACTAACACAACAAAAACACCCATTAATAAACAGACATACACACAGAGCAACTCAAATACAAATGGCATTAACTTCCTTGCATTTAAGATTGACTTTTAATAAAAATATAAGGTCTTCAGAAGCAGCTTTGCACCCACCTCTGGTGCGGCCTGTACGATGTTGGGGTTGACAAGCTCTCTGAGGTGCGGTAGATCAGTGGAAACAGAATGTTTTGGTGTCTGGCCAAAAGAACCAGTGTTGATGGCCTTGACTGTCTCATCAAAACTTTCAAAATCAAAAACAATATATTTATATCATGCCTTGTCAATCATGCATTGCAATTAATATGCAATATCAACGCACTTCAACAGCCTCCACATGTATTATTTACCTTGACCCTTGAGCCTTAAGTTAAGGGCGTCAATTAAAGTATCATGACAGAAACTAATTAAAAAAAAAAAAAAAAAA